>NC_085956.1:4545454-4848484 GCF_963556715.1 Cydia fagiglandana
TGCATAGGGCTTAAAGTGGGTCAATCATTCAGGATGTTAATCTTATGGCTTTAATTGGGTTAACAATTAAGGAGTTCAGGTTGCCGACCAGCAAACAGGGGTGTATTCCCATTCGTCCTCGCCGGGCACTGACGTGAATAGGTGTTTTCATATAAATCATTCCCATTTGTCCCCGCCCCATGTCAACGTCACAAAATGGAAACACACCATAACACGGTTTTCAATAAAATTACAACATAGAAGACCGATATAAACACCCACAGATACCTCTCCACCTTCACATCTGTCGGCTGTCTTCGTCTTGTCAGAAGAGTCTCTATAGTGATCACGATGAAGATGTTGGTGTGGACGCAGTGGTTCAGCCCCCCTTGGTACGACCTGGTAGTTAGCTTGGAGGAACATTAGCCATTGGTAAATACTCACACTACAGCATAGAAGACAGACACAAACACCCACAAACACCTCTCGACCTTCACATCTGTCGGCTGTTTTCGTCTTGTCAGAAGAGTCTCTATAGTGATCACGATGAAGATGTTGGTGTGGACGCAGTGGTTCAGCCACCAGTGGCCTATTTTATAAAGCTACAAATTACAATTTACAAGCGGAAGTCTCGTTCTAACACATAGGGTTAGAAAGAGACTTACGCTTGTAAATTGTAACTTGTAGCTTTATAAAATAGGCCACAGGGCACGATCTGGTAGTAAGCTTGGGGAAAGACTAGCCATTGGTAAATACTCACACTACAGCATAGAAGACAGACACAAACACCCACAAACACCTCTCGACCTTCACATCGGTAGGCTGTCTTCGTCTTGACAGAAGAGTCTCTATAGTGATCACGATGATGTTGGTGTGGACGCAGTGGTTCAGCCCCCCTTGGTACGACCTGGTAGTTAGCTTGGAGGAACATTAGCCATTGGTAAATACTCACACTACAGCATAGAAGACAGACACAAACACCCACAAACACCTCTCGACCTTCACATCGGTCGGCTGTCTTCGTCTTGTCAGAAGAGTCTCTATAGTGATCACGATGAAGATGTTGGTGTGGACGCAGTGGTTCAGCCACCAGGGCACGATCCGGTAGTAAGCTTGGGGAAAGACTAGCCATTGGTAAATACTCACACTACAGCATAGAAGACAGACACAAACACCCACAAACACCTCTCGACCTTCACATCGGTAGGCTGTCTTTGTCTTGTCAGAAGAGTCTCTATAGTGATCACGATGAAGATGTTGGTGTGGACGCAGTGGTTCAGCCACCACGGCACGATCTGGTAGTAAGCTTGGGGAAAGACTAGCCATTGGTAAATACTCACACTACAGCATAGAAGACAGACACAAACACCCACAAACACCTCTCCACCTTCACATCTGTCGGCTGTCTTCGTCTTGTCAGAAGAGTCTCTATAGTGATCACAATGAAGATGTTGGTGTGGACACAGTGGTTCAGCCACCACGGCACGATCTGGTCGTAGACTTGGGGGAAGACCAGCTCGCGGTCGATGAGGTAGACGCACCAGAACATTCCGGTGACGAACTGGAAAAAAGAAGATAGGCTAGAAATAAGTTACACAACTTTAAAATCAAGGGGAGAGGCCCCTTGATTTCCACGACTCCCGATTTGGTGTTTCCTCCGGCCAGTTGTTCAGGAAGCTGTTCAGGTCATCAGGCCATCTCCGTTTGCGTCTGCCGCGTCCACGTCCCTCTACCGGCATCCACTTGGTGGCTAAGCTAGCCCACCTCTCCGGATGCATGCGGTAGACGTGACCGGCCCAGTCTCATTTGAGCCTATCGGTTTTCTCGCCTACGTCAACAATGCGGATTTTAGAGCGCAGCGTGGCTACTTGTTATTCAACTTAAATACTAGCCGATTCGAACTTTAAAATACGTCAATTAATAGATCTAAAAACGAAATTGATTAGATTCAGTGTCAAAATAGACTAGACATAAAAATTCAAAATCGCTCTCCTTCTTGATTCGACTGGCAAATCATATTACTTTTTGGCAACCGGGTTTTTTAACCTAATTAGACCCCGCTGAATCCGAATTTGCCGGTTGCTCGATCGAAATCATGACCGGAAGTGAGATATTTGACATTAAAGGTCCCTTTTTTTAGTTTTTCGTAAATAACTCTTAAACGGAGGCGCATAGCAAAAAATGTTCTATTATATAAGTAATCTGCATAAAATTGCCTACAAGAAAGATTCAGTACAATTTTTCGCTAGGATCAATATTCAAAGAGATATTAACGCGGGAAATTTAATTATAATCACTTCTAAGGTCCCTTTTTTAGTTTTTCGTAAATAACTCATAAACGGTGGCCAATATCAAAAAATGTTGTTAAACGATAATAATCTACACAAAATTTTGAACAAAACAAATTCAGTACACTTTTCGCAGAGATCAATATTTAAAAAGATAATAAAGAGGGAAAGTTCTATAGTTCGTTTTTTTTAGCATTAGAAAGAACTCCACAGAAGTAAGCGTACAGTTTTTATCAGGCTCTTTAATTGTTAATAATTATTGAATTTTCTAATGTAGCACGGTCAATACATATAATTTACTTCAAATTATTACCGCTAAAAGTGCCGGATTTGGAACCACAAGCTTACTTCTGCGAAGTTCTTTCTAATGCTAAAAAAAACGAACTATAGTATAATGAATTTTAAGTTTCCTTGTTTTTATTTATTCGTTAATAATTTGAAAAATATGACTCATAGCAAAAAAGATCTTATACCTAAATAATAAACATAAAATTTCCTACAAGAAACATGTAGAACACTTTTCGCTAGGATCAATATTTAAAAAGACAAAGCAGCGGGTAAGTTAATTATAAATAATTTTAAAGTTCCTTTTTAGTTATTTGTAAATAACTCGTAAACGGTGTCCCATAACAAAATAGTTTTAAAAAATAAATTATCTACATAAAATTCCCTCCAAAAAACATCTGGAACACTTTTCTCTAGGATCAATATTTAAAGCGATATTAATGGAAGAAAGTTAATTACAATCAGTTCACTGGTCACTTTTCATTAGTTTTTCGTAAATAACTCGTAAACGGTAGCCCTTTGCAAAATAATATTCTACATAAATATTAAACATAAAATTGTCCACAAAAAAGGTTCAGTACACTTTTTTGCTACGTTCAATATTTAAAGAGGTATTAAAGGGTGTAAGTTATTTATAATCAATTTCCAGGTCCATATTTTTAGGTTTTCGTAAATGACTCGTAAAATAAGGCTCATAGCAAAATAAGTCCTTAAAGTTCTTGTAAATAAAAAATCGGCATAAAATTTTCTACGAAAACATAATGAACACTTTTCTGTGGGATAAATATTTGAAACGATATTAAAGAAAGAAAGTTGATTACGATCAATTCACAGGTCACTTCTTTTTAGTTTTTAGGGTTCCGTACCTCAAAAGGAAAAAACCGGCCAAGCGCGAGTCTGACTCGCGTTGCAAGGGTTCCGTACATTACCCAAATTTCAACAACGTATTCTTTATATGTGAAACGCGAGTGAATTGCCATTAAAAAACCCGTAGGGGTCGGTTCAAAAACTAAGTAATGTGCGACTCGCGCTTGACTGCATATTTCTAATAGGTTTTCCTGTCATCTATAGGTAAACCCAGTAGTTTCGGAGATAACCCCCCCCCCCCATAGCCAAACAATGACCATTCCCCCCCCCATTTATTGAACTTACCCCCTTTAATACCTCTTTAAATATTGATCGTAGCGAAAAAGTGTACAGAACCTTTTTTGTGTACAATTTTATGTTTAATATTTATGTAGAATATTATTTTGCAAAGGGCCACCGTTTACGAGTTATTTACGAAAAACTAATAAAAAGTGACCTGTGAACTGATTGTAATTAACTTTCTTCCATTAATATCGCTTTAAATATTGATCCTAGAGAAAAGTGTTCCAGATGTTTTTTGGAGGGAATTTTATGTAGATAATTTATTTTTAAAAACTATTTTGTTATGGGACACCGTTTACGAGTTATTTACAAATAACTAAAAAGGGACTTTAAAATCATTTATAATTAACTTACCCGCTGCTTTGTCTTTTTAAATATTGATCCTAGCGAAAAGTGTTCTGCATGTTTCTTGTAGGAAATTTTATGTTTATTATTTAGGTATAAGATTTTGTTTGCTATGAGTCATACTTTTCAAATTATTAACGAATAAATAAAAACAAGGAAACTTAGAATTCATTATACTAGAACTTTCCCTCTTTATTATCTTTTTAAATATTGACCCCTGCGAAAAGTGTACTGAATCTGTTTTGTTAAAAATTTTGTGTAAATTATTATCGTTGAACAACATTTTTTGATATTGGCCACCGTTTATGAGTTATTTACGAAAAACTAAAAAAGGGACCTTAGAAGTGATTATAATTAAATTTCCCGCGTTAATATCTCTTTGAATATTGATCCTAGCGAAAAATTGTACTGAATCTTTCTTGTAGGCAATTTTATGCAGATTACTTATGTAATAGAATATTTTTTGCTATGCGCCTCCGTTTAAGAGTTATTTACGAAAAACTAAAAAAAGGGACCTTTAATGTCAAATATCTCACTTCCGGTCAAGATTTCGATCGAGCAACCGGCAAATTCGGATTCAGCGGGGTCTAATTAGGTTAAAAAACCCGGTTGCCAAAAAGTAATATGCTTTGCCAGTCGAAATCGTTTTGATGAAAAATATGACCAGTCAAGTGACGTTTCTGTTTGAAGAATCTAATCTATATCGTTTCTAGATCTATTAACTGACGTATCTTAAAGTTCGAATCGAGCCGATATACTTACACATGTGAACGGGAAGACCAGCCCATTGAATATGACGTCACGGAAGTATTTGATCTTCTTGCCGAGACTGCTGTCGTGCTTGTCTAACCAACGTAACACGTCGTGCAGCAGAGCGAGACCGAGAAACACGGTCTGGAACGACTGGGGACAAAAAAAAAGGTTTGAATCAGGGCTTAGTCTTTAAATATGATCAGGAATCACGGAAGAAAGAATGAGCGCGCCGCGCTCTGACGGGAAACGGCATGTGCCTGGATTAGTATGAGAACCTATGTCGCCAAAACGCTGTCACAAAAATTGGCCATATTTTCTTATTTCGAAAGGGATTATGAGCCCTTGCCCATCACAGTAATTTGAACTTTACAGTCCAGAAAATTATGTCGAAATTGCACTACGATTTTTATTTTTTGTAAAAATACACAAATCATTGACAAATTGTCATTTATGCTCTATCCCTTTTACACTTGCATGACTTTTCCAAGAGTGAATGCGATAGGATAAAATATTCGACTATGAGGTTGACACATGCGATAGGGATGTGCATGATTCGGTGTGATATCGATAAACGCTTATTAATGATCGATGTACACGTAAACTATTCAGTTTTTTTATACATATGTATTACTATATTTTCGACGATTAGGTACTTCATTTTAATAATAAAATCTTGTATTGAAAGTAATCACGCCACCAACCACGCATATAACTGTAAGCGAGTAGGTATATAATAAAAACTGTTACTCTTTAGCACACCCCACAACAATATTGCTTTGTAATGACGCGAAATAATAACCTGCTAGCCAATTAGTGCTAACCCATTGTGTACTTATAGTTTTTTTTTATTAAATCAAATTTCTTATCCTCCCACCGCGATGCGTGTGTGCGTGCGTGAAAAATACGCAAGTTGCGTATTTTTTACCTGCAATTAATATTCTCACTAGATGCGTGCGTAAAAATACTCAAGTAAGTGTAGTTAATAAGTGTTCACAATACTTATTAACTAGCACGTTATTATGTGAAGGCATAACAAAGCAATAATCTTGTGTCATCTATCAATATGAATCTCCTATATAAGCTCTTATGCAAAATTATTAAAAAACGCTGATTAAAAACAATGCACTTATACGGTTATCACAATAATATAATGCGGATAGAAATGCCGCTCTGATGTATGAGCGAGATAGCACTGTGAACTTTTTTACCGGAGCATTGGTGCGTATTCGCATCCAATTTGAAGAACGCTTTAAGATTTGTGCAAGAGTGTGGAGCTCGGCTTTAGACTGGCCAGCAAATACCCAGCAGTAAAATTATGTGACAGCTTAAAATTGACACCTTACCTACTCGTATTTAATAGAGAAAATTGACAAATATGTATGGATACAATATACTATAAGAAAAACTTTAAATCAAATAATCCATGGAATAGGAATAAATAAGTAAGAACATATTTTGTACCTACATAATATAAATGTGCATAAGCGACGACTTTTTCGATATAATCATCCAGAGGCAAAACAAAAACAATTATTGTATGAACATAAACAAACCAAATTGTTTATTTATACGAACATCGATATCGATAACTTTTTTGATATGGTCCTCGCACTTTACTGGAGTCAGTTATGTAACGCTGCCATACATGACCCAAAAAAATTTTATTAAGCTATGAGCTTCATCACATCTGATATTTGAGTAATTCTAAGCATTTCTAGCCTGAAGTGGGGGGGAGGGTGGGGTACAAAGACGGCCGCCACCCGTCATCTTTAAAAAAAATCTACTCTGATCCTGGTGGGTACTAGGGCAAGTTTGGTATCATTTTCGTATAAACCAAAGACGTAGAATTCATCGCTGATATTTGTTTTTTTCAATTTCATAGTAATTTTACAAGAAAAACGTAAAAAAGTGAAAAATTTGGTTGGAGATTTTTGCTACGCGGAGCCGAAACTACAAAAGATAGAAAGTTGAAATTTGCACACTAGATTACATTTATAAAGTGTACAAGAGATAAGAAGCGATTTTGAGAAATTCAACCCCTAAGGGGGTTAAAAAGGGGATGAAAGTTTGTATGGGGTTCAAGTTTTATTTTAAGCTAGGAATTTGAAACTTCGTAAAACGATATATTATTAAAATACAAGAAAACTAATTTCAGCGTTTTTGAAAATTCATCCCTTAAGGTGGTGAGAAAGGAGTTGAAAGTTTGTATGGATATCAAAAAAAATTTCGAACGCGGGACTTGAATCTTTGTATTTGGGGATATTATTAAAAGACAGGAAAAGTAATTTCAGCGTTTTGTAAAATTCATCCTCTAACAGGGTTAAAAAGGGGTTGAAAGTTTGAATCCATTACAAATCCGAGTAGACACACATTTCTTATTGCCTCCCAGGCTTGAAATGCTTAGAATTACTCAAGGAACAAATGTGATGAAGCTCATAGCTTAATAAAAAATTTTTGGGTCAACTTTATAACTGCTTCCGCTACTTGGCTGAATTGCGCACCCGTACATGACTTTTACGCTAAGTAGATATCAACCTTATCTCATTTACATAAATTTGATTTTTGTACTAAACAATCCAAAAATCCTTGCGGAAACCGAAAATTCAAAAAATATTGAAATATTACTTGAAATAATACTTACCGATGATATGAAATGCCTCCATATCTAATATTTTTTATTCGGCTATGTTTTTTACACTCCAAAATGGAGCAGCACGGCATATTCGTAATTATTTATAATTTTTACTGGAATCTTTTTCATATCTGACATGTCAAAAGCGCCATACTGAACTGTCAATAGTCTGTGCTGAAGGTGAATGCAGCTAAGCTTAATCTTGCCACACGCCATAGACGTACGTTTCACTTCTATTACTTCTTTGTTTTGTGATCAGGAATACATCAAATCTTTCGGGCTCCTCGTGATATATTTACTACTAAGGTACCAACACAATTTGCCACGTGACCCGATCATGACTTTGCCGCATGTTAAATATAGCCCCGATAACAAGAATTATGTCAAGAAATATAGGTATTTCTAAATAGGTTTCCAATTAACCTTTGGTCCTTGTATATTTCAATTATAGTCGATTTATGCAGTCAATGATAACGTATATTTTGCTTAATAAGCGCTAATTAGTGCTATTATAATAAGTTAGTCAGATTTATGAAAATTAGAATGATAGACAGAATTATCTAAGTAGGGCATGGGTGTTACAAAGAGATATGTAAATAATAATAAAAAATAAGTTTAAAAACTAAAACCCGACTACTGCAAATCGCGCTCTAAAAAGTATGAAACAAGATAGAATTCTTATCTAAAATTATCAAGCAGGAAATATTATAAATGTTACCATTTTTTTTATAAAAATATAACGTAATATAATTTACTGATTTTTTTATATATTTACAGAGATTCAGAGGATCGCCGTGGTCGTATGCCACGATTATAAACTTAAAAGTAATGTGGAATACGACCACGGCTATCCTCTGAATCTCTGTTTTTAGAGCGCGATTTGCAGTAGTCGGGTTTTAGTTTTTAAACTTATTTTTTATTTAATTAATTTTGGGGTCATGATTTCGTTACTAACTTTTTGAAGTCACTTTATATTACTTTTGCGAGGGCGTCCTCAGTACAGAAATGCACGCAGAGCGCCGCCTATATCGGGCTACGCCCGACTCCTTTAGTGCTTATGAGGGCGCCAATGGCGGCCGTCTTTGGAACGCGTACGTCGGGTTACGCTCGACACTTTTAGTATAAGGGCGCCGAAGGCGCCCGGTTTTGGAACGCGTACGTCGGGCTACGCCCGACTCTTTTAGTATGAGGGCGCCGAAGGCGCCCAGATTTGGAACGAGTACGTTGGGCTACGCCCGACTCTTTTAGTATGAGGGCGCCTTCGGCGCCCGGATTTGGAACGCGTACGTCGGGCTACGCCCGATTCTTTTAGTATGAGGGCGCCGAAGGCGCCCGGCTTTGGAACGCGTACGTCGGGTTACGCTCGACACTTTTAGTATGAGTGCGCCGAAGGCGCCCAGCTTTGGAACGCGTGCGTCGGGCTACGCCCGACTCTTTTAGTATGAGGGCGCCCGGCTTTGGAACGCGTATGTCGGGCTACGCCCGACTCTTTTAGTCTGGGGGCGAAGAAGGGGTGCCCGGCTTTGGAACGCGTACGTCGGGCTACGCCCGACACTTTTAGTATGAGGGCGCCGAAGGCGCCCGGCTTTGCAACGCGTACGTCGGGCTTCGCCCAACTCTTTTAGTATGAGGGCGCCGAATGCGCCCGGCTTTGGAACGCGTACGTCGGGCTACGCCCGATTCTTTTAGTATGAGAGCGCCGAAGGCGCCCGGCTTTGGAACGCGTACGTCGGGTTACGCTCGACACTTTTAGTATGAGTGCGCCGAAGGCGCCCGGCTTTGGAACCGGTGCGTCGGGCTACGCCCGACACTTTTAGTATGAGGGCGCCGAAGGCGCCCGGCTTTGGAACGCGTGCGTCGGGCTACGCCCGACTCTTTTAGTATGAGGGCGCCGAAGGCGCCCGGCTTTGGAACGCGTACGTCGGGCTACGCCCGACACATTCAGTATGAGGGCGCCGAAGGCGCCCGGCTTTGGAACGCGTATGTCGGGCTACGCCCGACTCTTCTAGTATGAGGGCGCCGAAGGCGCCCGGCTTTGGAACGCGTTTGTCGGGCTACGCCCGACTCTTTTAGTCTGGGGGCGAAGAAGGTGCACGGCTTTGGAACGCGTACGTCGGGCTACGCCCGACACTTTTAGTATGAGGGCGCCTTCGGCGCCCGGCTTTGGAACGCGTATGTCGGGCTACGCCCGACTCTTTTAGTATGAGGGCGCCGACGGCGCCCGGCTTTGGAACGCGTACGTCGGGCTACGCCCGACACTTTTAGTATGAGGGCGCCGAAGGCGCCCGGCTTTGCAACGCGTACGTCGGGCTCCGCCCGACTCTTTTAGTATGAGGGCGCCGAAGGCGCCCGACTTTGGAACGCGTACGTCGGGCTACGCCTGACACTTTTAGTATGAGGGCACCGAAGGCGCCCGGCTTTGCAACGCGTACGTCGGGCTCCGCCCGACTCTTTTAGTATGAGGGCGCCGAAGGCGCCCGGCTTCGGAACGCGTACGTATCTTGTAAAAAAATTTACTGTTTCATACATTTTGGCTGATCAGGACTTCTATACCTATTCACGTTATAAAATGTTGCAGGACATTAAAAAAACACCATGTACAGCGGCCAAACAAATTTCTTTTGCAAAAACCTTCTTGTATCGCCGTAGTCGCGTAACACGCGGATAGAAACCAGAGCGCTTGTAGATTCATAGTTCGAATCACCTAACCAAAAATTTAATGTTTTATCTGGCGCATGCAAGCAAAGCCGGGTGCAAACGCTAACAATATTTATATATTTGAAATGTGCTAATTGAGCTCTTTCCAATGATGTATAACACATCATCATTACTTAATTTTAGTTTTTTGGTTCGTGACTTTATGACCTCTAGAGGGCGCAGTGTTCATTTTTTTGGGACGCCATATAGCCTATAACCAGCGGACGATTAAGACGATTCGAATGACACATCGTTTGTTAAATTATAATAAGTACTTTAGAAGTTATGAGGGAACAGATGAACATACATACATACATACCCACATACATACCGGTCAAAATCATAACCCTCCTTTTGCGTTGCCGTAGTCGGGTAAAAAGTAATCAACCCATCCGTCTCCTCCTCTTCTTCTTCTTCCTCGCGTTGTCCCGGCATTTTTGCCACGGCTCATGGGAGCCTGGGGTCCGCTTGGCAACTAATCCCAAGAATTGGCATAGGCACTAGTCTTTACGAAAGCGACTGCCATCTGACCTTCCAACCCAGAGGGTAAACTAGGCCTTATTGGGATTAGTCCGGTTTCCTCACGATGTTTTCCTTCACCGAAAAGCGACTGGTAAATATCAAGTGATATTTCGTACATAAGTTCCGAAAAATTCATTGGTACGAGCCGGGGATCGAACCCATCCGTCTATCGATAGATATTTAATACCTAGTCGGTAGTGACCCTGCCTACAAAGCAGGAGGTCCCGGGTTCGAATCCCGCACTGAGAGAAAAATCATCGCCAGGAATTAAAAAACAGTTCTATACTGGGGGAAAAAATGAAGTTTTAGTAATAATTATGGACGTTTCACTATTTCTGTAAAGTTTATTTATTTCTACAAACAGATCAGTAATCCCAAATATAATTTCAACAAACAGATAATAGAAATTGCAAGAACTAATAGAAATTGCAAAAGTCAATTTGTTCCTATTAGTTAACTCTCCTTGTCCCCGGATTAAGTTTATTTTTGTAATTCTAAGTGTATTTTTGTTGTACTTTTCTCTCAGTGCGGTAGAGCATTTATTTGTGTGTTTAACACAAATATTTGTTTGTGAATTATGGATGTTTTCTGTGTATATGTGACGTTCCACAGCAAAAGGTGCCTTATGGCGGCTGGCGCTTACGTCGTATAGCGCCACAATAATATTGGAGCGGCGTTAATAATAGCATAAGCGCCAACCGCCATAAGGTACTTTACCCGTGGGACGTCACATATAAGTATTTTTATATAATTATATATTATATAAAAGTTTTTATTGAAATAAATACATTAATTTTATTTACTATCTTATGTACAAAAGTTAAGAAACTAAAACCCGTTCTGAGCCAATTAATTGATTAATACAGTAGGTATGCTTCTTTTTGTTGTCGATTATTGGAAATAACTTTTGTTTGATAATTTATTTTTTTATCTTTTGTACTAATTAAAAAAATATTACCGTTACAGCATTTCTGAGAAGTAACCCTACGTGGGATTTCAGGGTTTTTCCAATGGCTAAGGTCACCCTGTATGTCAGATTTGCACTGTCAGTGACTCATGGTACGGGTACAGGATCAAACCGATGACCTTTCATAAGTCGCACGACTAAACCAACTACACGGCACGGCTATCACTGGCTTAGTCGGATGATCATTAGCCTTCTTGCATTATCAACTTTATGAACTAAGTTATGAGCGTTGGGTAGACTGGGGAGGGTTGAAACAATTTATGTATCAGTATAGTCGATAGTGTCAAAATTTACGTTTCTTCAAACAAAAATGTCACTTTTGACACTTGTTTGACTGACATATCCAATCCATATTATTCGTATCTCAACGTAACGTATCTCATTGTTCGAATACGGCTGTATAACTGTTGGGAAGAGCGGTGCCTCCCAACACAGGCAATTCTTTGCTTACTGGGCGGCTCCATCCCCTAAACCATGGCCACGTGTATTTAAAAGAAATAAAGGATTTTGTATTTTGTATTTGTATAACTATTTCATTTTTACAGTGAGAAAGGTATGTGCCTGTATTATTAAACCTTATTTATTTAGTCCTTAAGTAAAGTTTGTTTGAAAGCCCTACCGCCCATGGTTATTTAATGATAGGGAATCAAAAAGAATGTGGGAGAGTGGTTCAATTGACCCTATTGATGTGTTAAATGAAATACTAAGAAGAGTGAATGAAAGGAGAGCCATCCTGAACACCATTGCAAACAGACGCAGAAAAATGATTGGACACTTAATACGACACGACCACTTCTTTAAAACTATCCTGGAGGCGCGGACAGGACGCAAGCGGGGAAGATGAAAACCCAGTCGCAGCTTTTTGGAGCAAGTGAAAGAAAAAGTAGGGGTCGTGTCGTATCAAAAAGTCAAAGAGTTGGCGCAAGATAGGGAAAGCTGGAAGATACTCCACCGACAAGAGAATAACTCTTATGTTAATGATAATAATGATGTTGATGATATGCTCGAGCGCTATTGGTCCAGGATTTAAGAATGACCGACCACATAGACTGAGTACTGCGTCACATAGCTGTTGACAGATTTCAAGAAATTTGGCTTGTTTCAATCATGACGTGTTTCAATTGTCCCCGTTCTACCCAATAATAATTACCAAGATAATTCTTACAACAATCTGTCATTGACCCACAAAAAATGACCTCACACGCCGTCATCCTGATAAGAACCTTTTTCCATTGTCTTTAGACACATTTCGGCTTGTACAGAGTTATCAGGTTGTTGACATGGGGGCGAAGTGCAGACGGACAGACATCACGTGTCTGGTCTAGTATGTTATCTGTCGCGCGTTCCGGAAGGAGATAGCGATATAGGTTGTCTCGATGATATCACGAGATATCAGTAATATCTATGATTCTATACGGACCTGAATGATTGATATTTAAGACCAATTTATTTTCAGGTGACGAATCATGAAATAGTTGACGAAGATGTAACTTATGTGAAATTTACACAATTTTAAATTCCAATTACAATTTATTTATTATTTATTTAAACTTTAGTGCATAAAACATATACAACAATGTACAAAGGGCGGACTTAATGCCAAATGGCATTCTCTACCAGTCAACCATAGGGCCAAACAGAGATATCTACAATTGGTGCAGAGAGAGAAATATACCTATTGAGTAAATTTAAAAAAAGCAGACTATACATATAAACTACATAAATAAATAAAATATATATAAACTACCACATATTACCACACCACATATTTATATTATATACTTGTATTTAACCTTTTGGACGCCAATGACCGATATATCCGCAACGCAGGTTCAACGCCAAAGACCGATTAATCGGTCACAAACCACAGAGCAACATAGACCTACGTGATGCATGCATATGACGTTCAATTTCAGTTTTGACACTTCGGTGACGTGGCGTCAGCGTGACAGCTTTTGAGTTTAACACGGCGTCGAAAAGGTTAAGGTGCAGCAGTTTTTTTAAATCGTAGCACCTTTTTAGATCACAATTAAAACTGTTGCCTAAAATTTCATTAGCAAAAATTGAGACCTTTCTCTAGTAACTTCATCGATTTGAAATCTGATTTCTTGAGTTTAGATCGATACAAAAACGTCTAAAACGCACCTTTAAAAAATCAAAGACTTTTGCAAACACTTCCTATCTAATACCCGACTCAATTGAAATAAGGATAGCTAATTTTTAGGGTTCTGTACTTAAAGGGTAAAAACGGGACTCTATTACTAAGACTCCAGTGTCCGTCTGTCTGTCTGTCACCAGACTACCGTGATAGCTAAACAGTTGAAATTTTCGCAGATGATGTATTTCTGTTGCCGCTACAACAACAAATACTAATAAACGGTACGGAATCCTCGGTGGGCGAGTCCGACTCGCACTTGTCCAGTTTTATTCGATGACAATACAATAACAGAAGAAAATAAAGAAGATAAGTGTGATACAGTGGTAGAAAAATTATATTTTGTGTCAATTTTAATGTGTATATGTTGTGTTTATGTGTAATTCTCGTAAGTTTATTGTTGTGTATAGCTATGTGTGTACCTAAATCACATGAAGTAAATAATTTTGAATTTTTGAATTTTGAATAATATGCCAATATCGAGCTAACCATGATGCAGTCGACAGGAAAATCTCGATGGTCTTTTTTTCCGTAAATTGTCTAATACAAAAAAAATGCGATACTTACGAAATTCCATCCAGTTAAATACGCCACTCTGAACTTTTTCAACTTCCTTATTTCAAAGTGATCAATGTCCATGTTCAAACTGGCCCCCATATTACCCACATAACAATGGTGCAAAATCAAAAACATATGGTATACTGTCTTCCAATATAATCTAGCATCACTTCTGTCGAACAATTTTTCATTTTCAGTAATCAAAACACACAAAATGTTGTAAAAAATGTTGTTTTCTTTCCATAGGACATCCATTTTGCACAAAAAACCAATTTTAGTTTGTAAATCCGTCAAATTTTTATCTAAAACTAAAGCTAAATCCGTTGTTTCGTTAGCAAATCACAATGAGAACTATGTTTGCTTCTAATTATGAATTAGTTTATTAATGAACTCTTGTTGTGATAAGAGGTAATTGGTTACTATCCGGTGCGGTGGGTAGATGATAAACTTACGTTACAACATCTGGGTGACCATACGCAATGTTAAGAATACGAATATTACAATTTAATTATTTTCGTTCACACTAGCAGGTTTTAGTTATTTTATTTAATTTAAACAAAAACAACTGTTCCGTGAACAAAGTTTTGTACGGAACACTAAAAACGTAATCGATCAGTTTTATTAAAAGTAAAATTGTGTTTTAAAAGCAATTTTCGTATGTCTGGCTTTTGTGCAAAAATTGTTTCAAATTTTTAATGGTGGGTTTTAGATCTGTTCACGGTACGATTTTTAGGGTTCCGTAGCCAAATGGCAAAAAACGGAACCCTTATGGATTCGTCATGTCTGTCTGTCTGTCTGCCCGTGTATGTCACAGCCACTTTTTCCGCTCTCTAAACC
The DNA here is from genome assembly GCF_963556715.1 of Cydia fagiglandana. Taxonomy (NCBI): domain Eukaryota; kingdom Metazoa; phylum Arthropoda; class Insecta; order Lepidoptera; family Tortricidae; genus Cydia; species Cydia fagiglandana. Next base: position 4,560,622 of record NC_085956.1, read on the forward strand.
TTAAGAAGAAAAGAGAACGGACGTTTTTCCATACAAACGTAGTCCCCATTTCCCTCTCTGGATATTGACATTTTAATTAAAATTACATCCGGCTATACTAATGCCTGCAACACTGTTCCGATACCTAACTATTACATACATATCGCCACTATTAACTTAAGTGGATATTATCTGCATGACCTGTAACATCAATGCACGTGATAGTTTACATGACCCTAGAATTGAAGAGTTTATAGTATGTAATTAGCGTTACACATATGCACATGGTGCTATTTTATCGCACCAGTGCGATAATTAGCTCATTACGCAACTATGTCGAAAATGTAAAGGTCCATATGCCATATTATGTATTGTAAAACGTTGTACGATACGATACAGGTGCGAATAGGTAATTCGCAACTCATGTCAATATTGATTTGTTTATTACGACAAAATACGATATGTTAGTGTCAAAAGTGGCGTTTTTGTTTAAAGAAACGTCACTTTTGACACTGACACCTCAAATCCATAATCGTATCTAGAAGTAATATTTGACGTACCTATTTTAAAGTTCGAATCAGGCCGATAATGCCTTATAACTTATAACGGTAAAGAATATTTCTGCTGACAAATGACTCTGTTACAAATTAAAAAAATTAACCCATAGCAAATTTCCCGAGGCGATATTTGTACTTCACTAATGACGGAAAGCGTTCAAAGGCATAAATAACAGTATATTACAAACAATTAAAGAAAACTAGTTAATATATGGAACTAATCGAAGTAACGAAAGTGAAGTGTACCGTTTCGCTTTCACGATATTAGTCTTAGGTGTTTATGGCATTTATTCTCAAAGGTATGAAGTGGAACTACAATCGTTAGTCATTGCAAATAGATGTTGTTGTTATTACTAAATGCGTTGGAACCTTAGAAAATTAGAAAGAAATAAAAGAATAGAAAATTGTCGACTAGAGCTGCGCTGAGCGAGGGTAAGTAAATGATGTTATTCTATTGGTTCTTAACCAACGCATCCCTCGCACAGCTCTGATGGAAACGCAGCCTTAAGAGAGTGCATCCGGATTGAGACCGTCCGGATTACAGCAATCACAGGATCAGAAAGGGTCCGGATGAGCGGGACTGTACTAATCCATCATCATCATCATATCATCCACTGACGTTCACTGCTGGACATAAGAGTCACATAAGACGTCACCCACATCCAGCGGACTAATGCGACCTTTACCGTCACACACTGTACCTAATTACGATGCAAATTTGCTCAAAAGACATTGCATGTAACATAAAAATCTGCATGCTCCTTTAACTGAATCATCTTAAAATAAAATTTAATACTTACGAAATTCCAATTAGTAAGATATATAAACTTAAAATCGTTCAATTCTCGTATTTTGTCCACCGGATGATCACCGATGCCTTGAATGATTAAAACCGCATAAACATTCACCATAACAGTATAAGAAAACACTATTAAATGGAACAGTACATTCATCCAAAACTTTATATTATGTTTAAACGAATTTTTCACCGAGTTGTTTTCTTGAATTTCAAAATCGTAAGTAAATCTCGACATTATCAGAGATTTTGATGTTTTATCACTGTTTTTGAAGTTTATTTAAATGTATTATAATTAAAATACAGTCTGAATGTTGAAATTGTAGATTTTTTAAAGTACACAATCTAAATTATATAAGTAAAATGACTAACACTAAATTATTCATGACTATTTGGTAAGTAGGTTTTGATGTGTCTAAGTCACAATTGTAACGAGTGGGTAGATAAAATGGGAAAACTACCCTCATATCTAGATATTTTTTTCTATTCGTAAACAGAAGTTTTGACTCGGGCATTTTACTTTTGTATCGACATAAAGGACTTAAGTGCCATTAGGGTCTATGGTAAGTTACAAACAGCAACACTCCTAACTGTACATCGGTGGACCTTATTACAAAAGGCATAAGGTCCACTGATGTACAGTTAACAGCGTGGGCGATGGTACGTAAGACTATTATGAGTAATACACCTAGATATTTTTCTAGCACGAACGACTTGTCATAAGTGATTGACAAAATAAAAACATCGACAGTCCTTTTATCGACATGTACCACTTCCAAGTCATAGAGGTAATACAAAGACAAATATATATAGGGTAATAGGGTGCGTTAGAAAATAGATAATAATAATAACAAAACTACCAATTTATTTGTATTTTACATACTTCAGAAAACAATTTGGAATAATTTCGTAACTGTCTTTCTTCGTGTCACTGCATTAATTATCCCATAAGTCACCCCATAACACACACACACACACACACACACACACACACACACACACACACACACACACACACACACACACACACACACGCACGCACGCACGCACGCAAACACGGACGCACGCACGCACGCACGCACGCACACACACACACACAACATGTAGTTTATCCCAAACAATTTTTGGTCCCAAATCAAATCTGTGTCTTTATACATATATGGTTACAGTGTAGGTGTATGAAGTGTAAGCCTTCGGCTCGGAGAAGGTGGTTTATGAGTGATACACGCAACGGTTGGATATCAATTGTATTTTATAATTAAATGTGCGGTTTATATAGGAAAGCATTTCCTTTGTTCTTTACACTAGGTCTACAAATACAAATACAAATACAAATATTTTATTAATAACAAAAAGTTACAGGTCGTGTTGGGATAGTGGGTACATTCTGTACATTAAATATGTCTTCTAAATTACGATTTTAAAATCACAAATAGGTACTTAATTATTCATTATAAAAAAATCACTGTAAAAAATTAAACTAAAATTATTAAATTATCAATAATATCATTAAAATTATTCAATATTAGTATGTCTCACAACAGTTTAAATTAGAGTATTATGTCATAATAGGTAGGTTAAAATATTCTGCATAATCGTAGAACACTTCGCTCGTGAGCCACATTTTTAGTTTATACTTAAAGCCCGCGGTGGTAGCTGCGTTTCTGACATTATCGGGTAAGCGATTGTAAACAGACGGTCCCGCGCAGTATACAGATCGCTGGGACTTAGTGAGTCTGGGTGTTTCGGCGACCAGTCTGTTTTTATGCTCATTGCTCCGGAGATGGTAGTTGTCGTTTGTTCCCTTAAGTTTGAACTTATCTAGATTTTCGTGTGTAAACACGGCTACCTGATATAGGTAAAGACAGGGGAGGGGCAATATGTTGAGGTCCCGGAAAAGGTCTCGTGCTGGGGCATCTGCTGGTTTACCGGCCATAATGCGGACGGCACGCTTCTGCATGACAAACACGCGATTCCAGTCCGATGCGCGGGCCCATAACTCCACGCCATAGGTGAGGAGCAAGTGCATAGTTGCGTAATAGCACTTGCGCACCGCGCACAGCCCGGCGGTGTTCGCTAAGCACCGTAGCGCATAACATGCCCGTCCCAACCTGCCACACAGCTCATCGATATGGGACTCCCACGTTAATGCGCTGTCCAGCTGGAAACCCAGGAGGCGTGTGCAGGAAACTTGCTGTATAGGGGCACCGCCCGCACACACCTTCAGGGTTGGGCTCGGGTGACCATTTAGCTTGAACGTCATGAAGCATGTTTTTTCTTTGTTCATGGCCAGGCCGTTAGACTGGAACCATTTGTGTAGTTGTTCCATGATGTCGTTTATCGCTCCCTCCAACTCACGTTCAGCTGAAGTGGTGACGACTGCCGTGACGTCGTCGGCGTACATAAATATCTCAGCGCCTTTTATCGCCTTTGGCAAGTCGTTTAAAAGGACGCTGAACAAGGTGTTGGAAAGACACGAGCCCTGGGGAACGCCCATGAGGTTTCGTAGTTCCGCGGAAACAACACTGCCTCCCGCGCCAACGACGACTTGTGCTCTGTCTGTCATAAATGACAATATCAGCTTATTTGCCGGGCCCCGGATGCCGTAGTACGCGAGTTTGTCGGCGACGAGTGCGTGGTCCGCCGTGTCGAAGGCGCGCGATAGGTCGCAGCAAATGACGGCGACATGGCGCTCTGCCTCACGGGCGCTCAACACGCCGCGCACCACCTCGCGCACCAGGTCTGTGGTGGACCGGCCTTGTCGATAGGCGTATTGGCTCTCGGACAGTGCGTTCCGCGGTGCCCAAAAACTAAGTAGGCGTTTATTTAACCCCGCCTCAAAACATTTGCTCGGGCCTGGAATCAATGCTATGGGGCGATATGATTTAATAATAGATTTTTTGCCTTTACCCTTGTAAAGAGGGCATATTTTAACTTTTTTCAAGGATTCCGGATACACTCCTGATCGCATACAATTGTTGAATAAATGGGATAAGACGTAGCTAATTGCAGGGCTGGATTGTTTTAGCAAGTTGGTGGACAAGCCGTAAGCGTCGGAACTGTTTTTAGCCGCAACAGAATATTTAAATAAGTTGACGACTTCGTCCGGTGTGAAGGCCTTCAGCCTCAGTGAGCAATCGGCAGCAGCGTACCCATTTGACAGGGTGGAAATGCATCGGCCTCGGTCGGCAGCGGGCGCACCGCACGCAGTGGCCGCCGTCACGAACTCGTGGTTGAGCGCGTCCACCGCGAGTTGTTTGGTTGCGAACGTGCGGCCAGCGCTGTCGACGAGCAGCTCGGTGTAGTCGACACGATCGCGAGGGGCGCGAGCTAGCTCGATGTTGATGGCCTTCCACATCGCCCTGCTTTTATTGGGGTTATTGTTAATAATAGAATTAAAATAGTCACTGCGCTTAGTTTTTAATTTATAGTGGTAGCATTTCTGTAACTTACTTGAGGCGTCGTGTAACGGGATATTGTCCGGGTATTTTATTGATAGGCTAGTAAACTCGAAGGCCAGTGCTTTTAAATCTTGAATTTCGTTATCTATCCAGGGGTTTTGTTTGGGGCGTACTATTAAAGGTTTTAGTGGGAGGTGGATATTTAGTAAGTTAGTGAGGATATTAATAACAGTGGTTGCTAATGTTTTACATTCGCTGCTGTGTTTGGCCACGACTGCTTGCCAATCTATGGACTCGAGTGCTAGGACAAAAGACGTTCTGTTTTTGTAGCTAAAAACCCGTTTTGTTATCACTTGAGGCGGTGGGTGGCGCGGGGGGCACGGCGCGAACACTCGCTGCGCTGCGTGGTCGCTCAGATGAGTGTCAACGCAGGCGGCGGTAACTCGATCGTCGCAGATGTTTGTATACACATGGTCTAACAGAGTTGCACTAGAGCCGTCCCGTCTCGTTGCGTCTTCGATATATTGCCGAAATCCGTGCGAAATCTAAAGTACAAGGTTGAGGAAATGTAACATTATTTTTATGTTTGCAATATCGGATTACATGGTATCATATTACATTTGGAAAATGAACAATTAATTTATTAAATCGATTCGCGGTGGGTGGTCAGCTGTGTGTGTGAGTCACTCCATGCTACACGTCCTTCCTTTTTTTTGAGACAAAAATACATAGTTATGTTTGTTTTTGTCTTTACATTATTATGTGTATTTTTTTTTGTTTTACTTATGCCTATGGGCTACACTAATACATCATATATGTAAATGATATGGGATTATACATGTTGAAATCATAGTTTGCTATAGGTATTTAATATCTAAGTTTACACAATGTTAACTTATGTCTATAGATGGCTAATACAATGTAGTTTGGTGCTAAAATTATGTCTGTTTTTTTTATACAATCCTTATTATTGAGTTATGGTTATCTAGAGGTGTCGGTATGATACATGATATATGCCGGGTTTGTTTATTTTCTCTGGTCCTTATGCAGTTACTTCCTTTTCGCGGGTGTTTATTATTCTAACCGTTATATTTCCATTTTTGGTGCTTATTAATGTATTGGCTACGAAAATTCCTTTTCCGATCTTGCTGGCTGAAATGACGTAATTCCCTTGGATAATTTGTTGGCAATTTTATGCTGGATTCCGTTCTTGCTGGTAACTGTATGTGGTTAGGATAGTTGTTTTGGTGGCTGTAAGTCTCAAAATTTAATGGTATTGTTACTAGTTTGTTGTTGTTGTTTAAAGTGATTGTTGCTTTTTGATAATCTATGACGCAATTGTATTTTATTAAAAAGTCTTGTCCAATTATTCCGTCAACTTGTAATGGTAATTTTTGGAATACGTGAAATTCGTGCGGGTAATATTGACTATCACTCTCTAAGCGTAGTGCAATTGTATCGTATGATGTAATTGTTCCTCCTATCCCGTGTATGTAGGTCAGCTTGGATTGCATGCGACCTTGGGTTTTCAATGCTGCGGCTAGTGTTATTGTGCTTAGGCTTGCGCCGGTGTCGATAAGAATTTCATGTGTCCATAAGTCAGGATATAATTATTGGTCTCGAAAAAATTGCAACTGGCTGGGTTTTTCTTTTTAACATATGTTCTTACTTAATGCTAATATGTGTACCCTGATTTTGAATAACAGTATATGGCTCTTTTATACATTGGGTAATAATAACTATGTGGTTAAAAGGATTATTCTACATTGATGACGCAAAACTCGTATTGTAGTATAATGTAATACTCTAAACTTTTAAATTAAGTGGTATTCTTTTGAGTGAAATACGTTTTGTGTTATTTTATTTATTTATAATATATGTTTTTTTTTATATTATTATTATCACGTTGACCTATTGTGGGTATGGTAAATAGGTTGTTAGGTATCTTTGCGAATTTTCTTCGACATGCAAACTGGTCATTAATTCATTAATTTATTATTATATTATGGACACAATACAACGTGTATTGTATTTACATGTAAGGGTTTTTTTTTGTGATTTAATTTTTTTTTGTCATTAATTTAACTTATTTTTAATTAAGTATGTATTTTTATTTTTATTTAATTGATTTATTTATTATTATCGCTGTAATTGTAGGTATTTATTTAATGTTGTTATTACGTTTATTAATTTTGTTATTTAATTAATGTTCTTTGTTTTAATTTTATTTTATTCATAAATATATTTACTATTTATTATTTTGTAAGCAGGCAGGCAGTTGTGACAACTGACACTGCCTGTATCCAGTAATCATTAATAGTTATCGTTGACAAGTAGATGTTTTGATGTGTTTGTCTAATTTATTTTTAAATTGGTTCACATTTTGTGCTGAAACCACATCTTCGGGCATATTTAGTACGTAATTTATTTTATTATTTATTTCTTTTCTTCTCTGATTCTTCTTCTCTTTTTGTTTTGATTGATAGCTGTTTTTATTTTATTTGATTTTTTAGTATAATGCTATATTTGATTCTTATATGTATATATATACATATATACTTTTTTTTTACAGGCTGTTTTTAACACATGTTTTTATTAATAAACATAATATGTGTCCAAAGACCTCCATGCAAGGTAACTCGACCTTATCATGATGTCTCAAGGATTCAGTGCTTGTAAAAGAAATATTATTCTGATGTGTTATAGTGTCTATTATTTTCCCTGGGGTTTTCATTTATTTCTATTTATTTTTTTATCAGAATTTTTGCTCGTAATTTGTGGAAAATTGTTTATTATTTTAATAATTAATCGCCAATGAGCCATTTTGTAATGTCTGCATTGTGTAATAATTGATCGCCAATGAGCCATTTTGCAATGTCTGCATTGTGACCTAATAATTGTAAGCTGACTTTGTGATACTTGTCACCTGTCTTTTAAAAAGTACACAGCGCTCAAAGCTCAAAGCTTTTAATAGTTAGCGCTCTCGGTCGGCCGACCTTTTTTTTTTTTACATAAAATATATTTATTAAGGATACAAAAATCGACATGCAATTGTTTGCATGGACATTATTTATTATAGCGCGCTAATACATATTACGCGTTAATATGTATTGCCAGACAGTTGTTTTCACACATCGGAATAACAAAAAAACCTTTCCGTGTGCCCAAGGAGTCTCCACGATTGATGCTCGATTGAATCATGGTCAGGTTTCAAGGGTTATTGCCTGGTTGTATCCTGGTGTACCTTGCTTACATTATTTAATTCCACGAGCTACCCCATTTTGAAAGGAAATCATCATTTTGAAAACTTAAAGCATATAAGAGTCACAATAAATTTTAGTTGATCAGGCTAATGGTTGCAACACTTATCTGATTTAGCTCTCTCAATGTGATATTTATATTTTTCTTTTTTTTTTATTATTTGTCTTTCATTATATGTAGTGTATAGCTTTTCGTATAGTACCTATATTATGCCTTGATCTTCATATTAAGTGTTGCGATTATTTTTTAGTTTAAAACTCTAATAATGCGTTAAGTGTATGAACTGTTTATGGTTATTTATTTTTCTTCTTTCTATGTAGGTAGGTACTCGAAATTTGAGATGACATAGCATATGTTGCATGTTCATCCGTATTGGGTGGCGTGTGACAAGTACGCGTGACGCGTCCTTCACGAGTCTGGTGCATCCCATTAATCATATCATATGTTTAAGTTGATTAGTAGCTAGTGTTCATATGTTTGTGTTACTTTGTATGTTTTGTTGTTGTTGGTAATTTGTTGGACGTGATTTTTGATTTTTTATTTAAATTTTTGTATTATCCCTTATATTTGGTTATTATGAGTATATGAGAGTGGGGACTGGCTGATAGCATTTTCTTATTTTTATGCAATTTCTAATTAGTTAAGTAATAGATCCGTGGACTGAATATTATTGATATATAAATGTAAGTTAACGTATGTTAATGTAAGATTGTTATTTATTTACTTTAGATTTAAAAATTAAATATTTACTCTGATTGACTACATGTCATAGAAATTAGTTATACCGTTAATTAATAAAAAAAATTGAAATCAAATTTGTAAATTGAATAGATAAAAATATGGATTATAATTCGCAACAAAGGTATTAAAGTATATGTAAGTTGAAATTATTTGACCTAAAATAATAATAATATTCTGTGTAAGTAATGTTTTCATGTATAAAATAATAATATGTTTTGTAATTGTAATAAAGTGTTGACATGTAAAATACTTCTAATTTACCAATAAAAGTTTGATTGATTGATTGTAATAGCGAAATGATTTGATTGGGGTTTTTTTGTTTGTTTTTCTTTTGGAAAACACGAAATTAAATTGTAACTGGTTAAGAGGGCCTTTAAAGAAATATATTAAATATGTTGCGTATTGAAAACCAAATGGTGTGAAAGCTAAGTATTGGAACGTTAAATTGGTTAATAATTCGAAAAGATAATAAGTGATGCTGTTTTATGTGTGGAATAGTAGATTCTAGTGTTTGTCAGTTAGTCCAATGTTTGGTTAGTGTGATAGTGGTTTTGTCTTTACGTTGGGAAATGGGTTTGTTATGTTTTAATCGATGCTAAATAATATTATTGTTGAGGTGTTTTTTTTTTTTATTGTGGTCTTTTAGATACCTATATGAAGATATATATGTTAAGTTAATTGTAAAGATGGAAATAATGGAATGCACCCCCGTCTCAATTATTAAAAATTGCTGATTGTATAAAGCTGTTTGAGTTAACCATGCGACGCGTTATATTTGTTTTGTTTGTTTTAATTTTGTTTATGTGTTTTAAAATTTAACGAATGATGCCTCGGTAAAATTTATTGATGGTTATTAGAAAATATTTTTGTGTTATTAATTGTTTTATTTTAGCAAGTTTTTGGTATTTAATTTTATCTATATGTATGTTTTATTACTTGTTTTATTTTAATAAGATGTTGATATTTAATTTTATCTATATGTATGTACTATTACTTGTTTTGTTTTAATAATTATTATTTATCGTCAACTGGTGAATATATATTTTTTTACATATATTCATGTCCTGGTTTTCGTCATCAAGTAGTAATCGTAAATTAATTATAATTTTTATTAATAGATAAATAGATAATAGAAATTGAAATATCGCTCGCAGACGGATCTGCATGTTTAAAGAATAGATTATTCATTATTATGATTATAGATCTATCTTTACATAGATAGATAGATTATGGATTTGATTAATATTATACTTAATGATAATTTTAACTGATAATTGTAATAAGGCGAAAAAAAAAATTATTCTTAAGTAGTTGGTGTGCTTGCTTACTTGTTAGTTTTGCGTTTGGCTGCGGTATACGTAACGGCTTCGGTATTGCCTCCTGGAAGTGTGGGCTCTGCCATGTCCATGAGGTGGCTGGTGATCCGGCCGAGTTCGTAGTTGGGGTCGACGGTGAATACCTGGTGTTTTTGTGGCCCACTGGACTGTTCTTGTTGTGGCTTTTTGTCCCGTGGTATCCACCGTTATTATTATTGTTATCATCGCCCCTGTGCCGCTGTGAGCTTGGCTAGTGCTTGCGCTGTTGGACGCTTTGTTCGGAGCAATGATGACTTTTCCTTTTTGGCTGCTCATGACCTTCTGGACGTAATCTTCTCCCTTGACGAGCTGAACGTACGCGCACCGGTCGAACCAACGCGCGTGCTGCTCCCATGGGACGTCGTCCTCCTCCCAGTCCTTGAGTCCTCCGTCGCAGTAGAAGCACTTGGTCTTGTCGCTCTGGCCGGTGTAGTAGAAGCCGGCCTCGGCGAGCTCCTCGGGCTTCTGCTTCATGCTCTTGGGCCAATCTTCGAAGGTGCGGAGCCGGGCGGCCTTGTTGTTGTAGCGCGGGTGCGGGTGGGGTTTGGGGAGCACATTGGCGCCGGTGGCGGGCGGCGCGCACATGCCGCACTCGTCCTGGCCTGTAGTCATCTGGTGTTTGCTGTTGGGCACAGGCGGTGTTGGTAGTGGCGGCGGGGCTGGTTGGCTGAGCGTCTGGGTGGCTGGCCGGCTGGCGGTGGGCGGCGTCTAAGCCGGGGCTGCCTCGAGCAGCCCGACTGGCAGGGTCGCCATGAAGTGTAAGCCTTCGGCTCGGAGAAGGTGGTTTATGAGTGATACACGCAACGGTTGGATATCAATTGTATTTTATAATTAAATGTGCGGTTTATATAGGAAAGCATTTCCTTTGTTCTTTACACTAGGTCTAAAGTACAAGGTTGAGGAAATGTAACATTATTTTTATGTTTGCAATATCGGATTACATGGTATCATATTACATTTGGAAAATGAACAATTAATTTATTAAATCGATTCGCGGTGGGTGGTCAGCTGTGTGTGTGAGTCACTCCATGCTACATGTATCTTAGTTTTTTTTTAAATATTAACAGTATTGCACTGATGGATTAATGACCCTTTTTCTCTTTTACTTAAATAGATAAACAAATTTTTACACATTTTGGGTGTATTTTTATTGTACGTAATAATAATTATAATCTGATGGCGTAGGGATGTGACGATCCCATCGCCCGCTGGTTTTACCAGTGCAATCAGTCAACGCAGGGCAGCTTGTGGCGAGCTGTTGGGGATTAGCGACCTCACGTACCCGAGTGCTCCTGGGGAGTTCTGTTACCCGCAAGGAGGGTGGGTGGGACAGGATTCTCTGCCTCTGGCTTGCCTTAGCCGGCCGGCCAGAGTGGAGTCGTTAGAGCTATAAGCTCCAGGGGTGGAAGTGAAATAAATAAAATGAATAAATAAATAAACGACGCGAGTTGGCACAGTGGCTGTTAACAGCCACTGCGTAGAAAGCGGCGCACACCTCTCGACACCCCTGAGCCGCTCACACCGGTGTTGCCCTTGAGCCATCCTAGATCGCTTCGTTGTCGCTTTTTGTGGGGGCCCATCTTGTGAGGGCGAGTCACCGTCTGCCAGAAATAAAATTGCATACCGTTTTATTAGGCAGGCGTCTGGTTTTTTACCCCATAGCTCAGTACTTAGTCCATCGCTTTCACCCAATAACCTAGTTCATTTTAGATTTCATCAACTCTCAATAGCCCTTACACCCTGGCGGGTGCTGCCTCTGCGTGCGTCCCATGACACGGGTAAGGGCAGCATCCGCTCGGTGTACCCCTTACATTTCATTAAAGTGTCATAAGGGCTTCTACGTGTTGGCTTCGGCTCCGCGCACGCCTCCCAAAGGTCCGGAACACCATTGTTCCGTGATGGGAAAGACATTATAATCTATTATATGTAATATTTTATACATGTGTCAAACTTCTTCGCTTCGCCTTTTGGAGAAAATCCGCTTCAATTGACTGGAACACTTTTCAACTTCGTCTTGTCGTTGAAGTAGTATGAACATATCGATAACAGGATTGTCGATATTTTTATTGTGGCAAGCACTAAACAAATGTTGTTCCTGCTAGAAAAATATCTAGGTATAGATATTTATATAGGTAATGATGACTCTACTAAGTAATTTTTGTTTTTAGGGTTCCGTACCCAAAGGGTAAAGAACGGGACCTAACATACTTAGGTACTAAGACTTCGATGTACTTACGTCTGTCTGTCACCAGGCTGAATCTCATGAGCCGTGATAACTAAACAGTTGAAATTTTCACAGATGATGTATTTCTATTGCTGCTATAACAACTAAATACTAAAAACAGAATAAAATAAATATTTGATTGGGGCTTTCATACAACTAACGTGATTATGTTGCCGTTTTTTGCGTTCCTAATGGTACGGAACCCTTCGTGCGCGAGTCTGACTCGCACTTGGCCAGTTTTTTTTATTTTTTTAGATTATGTATCTTATGTAGTAAATAAAAAATAATAATTTAAAATAGTGTCATTGTCGTGAATAAAAAATATAAATTTAAAATAGCGGTGACGTTATAGTGTATAAAAAATAATAATGTTTTAAATGTTTAAATAATTAATGGGAGTGATGCCTCGTATAAGATCCGCAGTAAAACATTGGACTATTGGAGTACAAGGGTCCTCTTGTTATTCTAACCTGGTTAACGGGAACTTGGTAGGATATTGAAAAGATAAAACCAAATATATGACATGCAATTTAATATACTCCGCTAACTACTTACAAGGCACTCCGCTTTAGGGCGGGCGCTACTCAAAATACAATTTGTTTTTATAAACCGTTGGCGGTTATGGGGTGACACCATAGTAGACCTTAATCTACGATCGCGAGACGGGCGAAACGCGGAGTTTTGGCCAAAACCTAAAACGAAAGTCTAGTGCACTCACGGATACCGGGTGTAGCTTTCATCCTGGAACTTAGCGTAGCAGACAGATCAACGTAGATCAGCGGCGGGCGTTCATCGAGCCCCAGCTGTGACAAGCTAAGGCGAGAACAACCCGCGGCGCTCGGAGTTTTACGGGAAGGACCCGCATGAAGACACCTTGGAGTCGTCGGACGGCAGCATAGCCATCCGACACACGGCCTGCAAGTCTAGGCCGCGTCCTACGGCGTAGAGGCAGCGCCAGCATGACGCTCAGCAAAATCGGGGACGCGCAACAGCGCGCCAGGGAACACGATCACCAGCCGTGCTCATGTCCATCGGCGACACGGGACGCACTAAATAGATCACGCGCACAATTCACGCACAGCGATATACGCACTTTACAAATCGGTCTCCCACCAGCCGGACCAGGCGGCGGAAGGAGACGAGGCAATTCCTCTTAATCTTTAATTAGAAACCATCTACATCCTAGCGTATTCCCATTCCAAGTCCAAGTGTAGTGCCCGTGACAGTTCGAAATAAAATCCTCCCTGTCACATCGCGTTTCGATTCACATCAACACATCAAACGTCAAACCAACTTAAATCTTTTCTAAATCAAATGATTCTCGAAAAATATCAATGCTCATTAATACTTGTAATATTTTAAGTGGTTAATAATAATTTCTAATAATTACATTTATATCGTACGTTTCCTACATTGCTTCATTCAGAATATCTTCCTTCCGATGCGGTAACTAAACGCGTAACTTATTTTCTGACAGTTCACCTGTCAAAAATCTCAACTCATTGGCACCCTCAAAGTTGCAATTTATGTTTCATAAAAATTCCGAAAATGATTCTAAAATACGAATTAAATTAGGATGTGACCTACTTGAGCAGTTAAAGCGGATCACGAGGATAATTTTGATATACGTGAAGCCAGGTTTGGTTCAACAATCTCTGTACAATCTGGGTGACAAGTTCCGTTCGAGTGGCATGCTCTTTGGACTTGTTTCTTCGAAACCAGTTAGCCAGGAGGCAGTATATGCTAATCAACCTACAGCTGAGAAGGTACGTTACAGTTTTACCTAAGTGTCATACTCTGGTGTATGTTATTCTGTCCAAAATGCGACACTAATGTTGTACAGGTCACATTGTATGAGAAAGTACATGTTTGGTATAGGAAATTATGTAGCATCGCTACAATATCCCCTCTCTCGGCAAAGAGGTTAAGCACCGGTTAACCGAGGCAGCCGGGGTAACCGGAGGAAAAAATTTCTCATAAAATTATGGAGTCCATTAGGACATTAACTATGCATGCAGATACGTCTATCTGTTTAACAGTAAGCTTTGACTGTTATTTATTGTGCATGCTAAATATTATTATGTTTTAGTCTACCTAACTAAAAAATATTTTTTCAATTCAAGTAATCCTATATTGACTGGTCTAGCCACTATTCAACATAAATAATAATAAGCTAGCTCCCTATTCTAAAGTTCACTAAAGTATTTAAATCCAATTTAAATATTAAGTATTTTCAACTATATTTATAAATTCTTACTATTTAGTATGTTACAAGTAGTCATATACATAATGCAATATTAAGAATTAAGTTTTAATATGGCATGTCATAGGACTACAAAATTAAATTACTAGTACCTTAATGTAATGTGGTAACTAGTTGCTAATTTATATCTACAAATAATATCAATAATAGTGGAGGCTAACTTGTAGCTCACACTCAAGTCAAATCCCAATGTGTAGCCAGCGGGCTTACACTAAGTGAAAAAAAAAACTTAGTTTTCTTTTTCATGTCTAAGTCAGTGAATTATATCCAATATAATTACGTCACCCTGGACCCTTAGGGTGTATAGTCACAAAAAAATTTGGTTTCCCTAGAAACGCTTGAAAAAAAATCTTGACCAAGTGAGTCAAGGAGGTACGCGTACTCAAAAAAAATGGGTTGTTACCTAAGTTCACCCAAATAAAAAACAAGTTACTAACTTGAAAATACACCTTGTAAAATATAATATTGAGCATAATGTCACTGAACCAATGCTTTAAAATTAAATGGTAACTGATTTTTTCCAGATTACCTTAACTACAAAGCGGTTTGCTCTAGCAGTCGGAAATTCGGAGGTTATGTGACGAATCAGGAATACTACTCCAAATGGAATGCAGCATGCCGTTCAACAACATGTCCCTACCTTTAGCGAATACAAATGGTGCATGTTTCAGCAGAACTTTAAAAAATGCTATGCTAAGATAGCCGAAATTGAGGTTGATTCTAAGACCAATTTCCTCAAATTTCAAAAAAATAAAAACAAATAATATGAACATTTAAGTTCTATAAAATAGTTCTATTTAGAACTGAATAAGTCAAAAACAAAGAAATTTAGAGTGTCTCGTCTATCATACTAAGTCACCAGAATGAAAAGTTTGAGTTGGTTTGAGAAATAAAAATGAATAAATATTTTAATACTTTTGAAATGGGTGGGTCGGGCGGGTGGTTGTCTAACGCGGCACCCCATGGTCGCGTATTAAACAATGAGGCATTAGGCATGGGTAGGGATGGGTAGATAAGGTATCCCCCCCCTCCTACTTCATGAAATTCCTCTCCTTCCCCGTCCGGCATGTCGGTAGAAAAAATGGTTTGCTTGTGTCAGGGTATGTAATAAAGTATAATAAATTGGTAACACTTCACTTTATACAGGAAGTGTTAAAATAAATTACCTACCTCTCAAATGGAGCATGGTGAAAAAAAATAATATGTGGCTGAGCGCTATGCTAACTAGTCATAGTGTAGCCTAATAATAATTGTAATAATTGATGAATTTGCTACCCTGTCACAAGTAAACTTACAAATTAATTAATATTGTATTTTTAAAACAAACAATTTCACTCAATTTTTTAAATATTAAGTTTTTTTAAATGACAAAAATTTTATAAATTTATGTTATCACTCTCCCAAGCTCACAGTAACCAGGCTATATATTGAATTTAAGCTTTCTTTGGGCGCCATTGTCGTGTGTAAAAAATAATATAGTTGTGTATGAGAAATAATAAGGTTTTAAATGTTTAAATAATTAATGGGAGTGATGCCTCGTATAAGATCCGCAGTAAAACATTGGACTATTGGAGTACAAGGGTCCTCTTGTTATTCTAACCTGGTTAACGGGAACTTGGTAGGATATTGAAAAGATAAAACCAAATATATGACATGCAATTTAATATACTCCGCTAACTACTTACAAGGCACTCCGCTTTAGGGCGGGCGCTACTCAAAATACAATTTGTTTTTATAAACCGTTGGCGGTTATGGGGTGACACCATAGTAGACCTTAATCTACGATCGCGAGACGGGCGAAACGCGGAGTTTTGGCCAAAACCTAAAACGAAAGTCTAGTGCACTCACGGATACCGGGTGTAGCTTTCATCCTGGAACTTAGCGTAGCAGACAGATCAACGTAGATCAGCGGCGGGCGTTCATCGAGCCCCAGCTGTGACAAGCTAAGGCGAGAACAACCCGCGGCGCTCGGAGTTTTACGGGAAGGACCCGCATGAAGACACCTTGGAGTCGTCGGACGGCAGCATAGCCATCCGACACACGGCCTGCAAGTCTAGGCCGCGTCCTACGGCGTAGAGGCAGCGCCAGCATGACGCTCAGCAAAATCGGGGACGCGCAACAGCGCGCCAGGGAACACGATCACCAGCCGTGCTCATGTCCATCGGCGACACGGGACGCACTAAATAGATCACGCGCACAATTCACGCACAGCGATATACGCACTTTACAAATCGGTCTCCCACCAGCCGGACCAGGCGGCGGAAGGAGACGAGGCAATTCCTCTTAATCTTTAATTAGAAACCATCTACATCCTAGCGTATTCCCATTCCAAGTCCAAGTGTAGTGCCCGTGACAGTTCGAAATAAAATCCTCCCTGTCACATCGCGTTTCGATTCACATCAACACATCAAACGTCAAACCAACTTAAATCTTTTCTAAATCAATTGATTCTCGAAAAATATCAATGCTCATTAATACTTGTAATATTTTAAGTGGTTAATAATAATTTCTAATAATTACATTTATATCGTACGTTTCCTACATTGCTTCATTCAGAATATCTTCCTTCCGATGCGGTAACTAAACGCGTAACTTATTTTCTGACAGTTCACCTGTCAAAAATCTCAACTCATTGGCACCCTCAAAGTTGCAATTTATGTTTCATAAAAATTCCGAAAATGATTCTAAAATACGAATTAAATTAGGATGTGACCTACTTGAGCAGTTAAAGCGGATCACGAGGATAATTTTGATATACGTGAAGCCAGGTTTGGTTCAACAATCTCTGTACAATCTGGGTGACAAGTTCCGTTCGAGTGGCATGCTCTTTGGACTTGTTTCTTCGAAACCAGTTAGCCAGGAGGCAGTATATGCTAATCAACCTACAGCTGAGAAGGTACGTTACAGTTTTACCTAAGTGTCATACTCTGGTGTATGTTATTCTGTCCAAAATGCGACACTAATGTTGTACAGGTCACATTGTATGAGAAAGTACATGTTTGGTATAGGAAATTATGTAGCATCGCTACACTTATCACGAGGTCTACGGGTCACCAAGCCACTAGTAGGTATTAATAGTAGGGATTACATACTCACTATGACCCAGAATGTAAACCACATCCAAAAGTACTTAGTGGCCATCAATATCCGGGGTTCCTTCTTCTGATCTTCCGTGATTTGAAAATACAGGTACAAACCACCAAAAAACACCACAGCGAAATGCACTAAAGACGCGTTATAAGCACATATTTTTAACACCAAAATACATTTTAACATTTTAGTTGTTTGTTTATTGGAGAAGTGGCAGCCTCATGGGCCTTTGCCAAAATACAGTAATAGATTACAAGTAAAATATTTCATAATACAAAGTATTAACGCATGATGTATTAACATTTTAGTTTTTCATAGGATTTCCATCAGATTTGACTTGATTTGACGGTTCGTTTAATTTTTTTTATAGTAACGTCTGTTGAAGTTTGGATGCCTGCTTATTTGCTACAAGATAATAAATTAAATAAGAGTTAGACCAAGAAAAGTCTGCAACGATTTTGATACTATATTCGTATCGTACGCAGTGCAAGTGTTATTTTATACGTAATAATTTCATAGAAGTTGGACGCTTAAAATAACACTTGTACTTTGCACTGCTAGTGGGCTAGAAAACCGTTGCAGACTTTTCTTGGTCTAAAGTCGACTTTGAGGATAAGCAGAGGGCCTCCCGCGAACCACGTTCGACGTGCTGTCTCTCTGTCGTACTTGGAAATTCATACGTAAGTGTGACAGGGAGGCAACACTTCGAACGTGGTTCGCGGTAGGTCCTCTGATATTTACCTACCTCCTTAGGTATTTAATATATGCATTATGCAAGGTAGGTACGAGTACCTACTTGAATATAGTATACACTTTATTTATTTTTTCCTTCATTTGGATGTGACCACAGAATAAAATTAAACAAAAGGGTGAATTCAAAGACGTTCTTTTATGTGCTGCCTAACGTCATTTAATGACTTAGGTACATTTATAATAATTATAATAGTTACTTGTTTTTGTACAATTACGTACGAGTAATATTTTCCTCGCGTTGGTGCATGTGCGTAACAATATTGTTTCACTCGGTGACAAAATTTGTTTATCCCTGTGACTTAAAAGCCTCGCAATGTTCAAGAATCCACTTTACAAACCACTTGCTACGGTCGTGGTTTAATTTTGGAATTTCTCGCTTGCTCTTGAATACATGTGCCAAATTTCATGTGTGTAGGTTAAAAAGTAGGTTCCAAGTTGTGAAGGGGTCAAAAGTAGCTCGAATGGTTCGTGTGGGTCAATTTCTGAACACGATTTTTTTTCTGTCCATGATGAAAATCGCGGGTTAGCATCAGATAATACTTACCATTTTTTTTTTTACATAAAGAAGCCACACTTTCACACCGGGTTACACATGAATTCACTGGTTTTTAGAGTACACTTAAAAATACCTAAAGGCTCAAATTACTACTCCCGTGCCCTGTCCGGAATCTACTTTTGAGCATAATGAAAAATCCTATGAAAAATTCTACATTAGTATCACTAATTTAGTGTCAAATACTTAAAATATATGATATTTACTATCACTGAGCACATACACTATTAACTTCATTGTGGTAAATAACTCGTGATCGAAGTTTAAATTTTGTCCGAGCGCGCGAGTAAAATTTCGTCGGCAAAACTCAAAGGCCTCTGACAACCAATGTATGTATCTGAACCGCCTCGTGTCCCGCCTCACCTGTACTGGCAGTATTCGGCTCTTTCTCAAAGCAAGCGGATGTAAGTCAAGCCGCGGCGTGTTCGAGCAAATCGCATAAGTATTTCGGAATCCGGGTGGGCGACAATTTTTTTCTAATTTCGATGCCCCTTATAAATTTTATTTCCCACATAGCTTTTCAATAACAATTGTCATATTTAGGAACCCTTTATGTATCTTTATGTAAGCGATAACATAACAGTTTGGTTAAACACGATTTAAATTTTTGGCGAATTTTTTTATTACGAATTCTAATTTCCGTGCCCTAATTCCCATAGAATATTTACCTAAAACAGCTGATTAAGTGGCACGGGAATTAGAAAGTATTACATTTATTGTCAACAAATTTTTAATTGGGGGCACTGTAAGTTAATTGGCAATGTTTACGTCATATTATTATGACATATATATATATAGGCATTGAATATATATTATATGTAATAATAATATGACGTATATCTTTCTATTTTACATTTAAGGAAATCTCAAAGAATGCACAAAAATCTATGAACGGTTTTTTAGTATAAGTACTATAGTACATACTTACAGGGTGGACCCGAATAACCCGGACAATTTTAATACGTAAGGTAAGGTGGGGTAAGACGACACTGGGGTAATAAGACTATCACTTGTATGGAATCCTCGTAATGTTAGTCTTGCGCCACCTTACCTTATTCATTGATCATATTATAACATTAAAATATTATATAAACATATTTGGAATTATTACATATTATAATACCCGTACCTAAGGTTACATGAAACAAAATGAATGAAATTTACAATGGTTTTTTTTGTAAATTTGACAGCTGACAGCGTAAGCCGTATAAAGTTTAAATATCTGGGAGACAGAGCTTTGCTCGGAAAACATATACCTACATAAAAACTCAAAAATGCGCGTTTTCCCAGAGACACCTAGCTAGATCGATTTTTCATCCCAGAAAACGCCCATATATGATCAAATTTCATCGAAATCGTTAGAGCTGTTTCCGAGATCCCCGAAATATATACAAGAATTGCTCGTTTAATAGATTAGTTGTTATAAATTAGCTTTTCTAATAGGTACAAGAAAAACTAAATATATCCTATTCTTACTATATTATAAATGCGAAAGTATCTCTGTCTGTCTGTCTGTTATCTTGTCACGCTTAAGCCGCTGAAACAATATCATCATGATAATACATATTTGGCATGGAGATAGTTTGAGGCCTGAAGAAGGACAAAGGATCTCGGGGCACGGCAGTGCCGCGGCCAAGTCGAGCAAAACAAAGTGGCACGGCCGTACCATCAAATCTCAATAACATTCTATCTAAATAACATTTAATTTGAGCATGTAGTCTAAGAATTAATACACTTTAAAATCCCTTAGTTTTGTCACTGGCACAATCACTCTCAATCAATATTATTTTAAGGTACTTCTAGCATACCCACAAGTTCCAAATTAGAAACGTAATTAGGTTTTAGCTTTTTAAGCCAATAAAAATCTAATAATACTGCAATATTAGTCACGTTCTAAAGATAACTGCATAATTAAGTTTGTAATCCTATAGAAATATATGCGATAACAACGTTACCTTTTAGTTCTTATAATTAGTAGCGAAAGTAAAGGTACACTACGATGGACGATGTGAGTATGAATAAAGATGTATTATGATATGTATAAACATAGTATCAGTATGGTATGGGTATGATTACCCGGAAAGAAGGACAGCCTACAAAAAGAGATGGGATCCTATCATAAAGAATTCATGTAAAAAGATGCAAATCTCGCAACGCAGTTCTTCTACTCTACTACAAAAAAGTTTTGGGATGTAATGAGAAACCAAGTCGGTTATTTTAGTCAGTGCCAGGGGGTATTGTTTTAGCAAGTATTGTTTAGGAAGATTATGATATTTTTGAGAAATTACATGACCAACCTACACTTTGAAGATTTTCCCGCAGGGCAGGGACACCCCGTATACCTATGTGTAAAGTAAGGCGGGGTAAGACTAACTTAGTTTATTTTGATCAGGGCAAGACTAACAGTATGAGGATTCCATACAAGTGATAGTCTCACCCCGGTGATAGTCTTACCCCACCTTACCTCATATGTGTTCAAACAATTTTTTTGGGTTATTAATTTATGAAGGCAGCATATTCGATTTCTTCAGATTAACTTACACAATAACTTCTTCTCAATGTGCCCCTATTTATTTCTTAGTATCATTTCCTATAAGACCATATACCAGATCATACACCTTGTACCTATCTACATGCAGATACATAATGACACTTTTTAATTAATAGTTTTGTATGTAAAGGCGGACAAGTTTACGAAACTACTCAAAGTATTGTTTTGAAATATGTACATTTTACTAAGAAAGAGAGATTAGTTACCATTAAAATAAAGGAAACGATTATTCAAATACGTAGTTTTTAGTGTAACATACTTTCGTAGATTTGTCGTTCGGAACTAAAATTAAAGAAGGTAAATATGTCCGATGCCACTTCAGTGTGGTTGCAGTATATTATTGTAGATTAAAATATACATAAATAATAGTTTTAAGTACCAAAATAAGTTAAGAAAACAATTCCCGTGCCGTGTTCTAATTTCCGTCCTAGTAAAATCTAATTTCCATGGACACACTAATTCCCGTGCCCTGACCAAAATTTTAAATTTAAATAACTTTTATAGTTTTATGAATATTTTTATCCCATAAGAAAATTCATATTTATTATATTTTTTATCAAATTCTCAGCATATTTTTTTTTGTGTAATGTTGGTATTTCAAAATTCCATGGGAATTAGACAAAAATGCTCGTTTGGTGAAATTGACCCGTGTAATATTACACACGGTTGCTGCGTCACCAGGTCCTTTTTCTTTGAACTTGGCTGGACACGCTAATACTACAAAGGCGAACTTATCCCTGTATGGGATCTCTTCCAGCTAATATTGTTTTTTCAGTTTAATTAACTACAATTCAGAGTTAATTACTTTTAATTAACTTCAATTTATATTGGTCATATTTAAGCCCGAGCCATTATGAGTACAATTAAATCTGGTAGATTATGCGTCATTTTCCTTAATATTTTGTTTGATCAAAATAAACAGTGTAGGTATTACTTTGCCAGCCGTTTTTAGAGCACTGCTTAAGATAATCTCTCTCTCTCCCTCTCTCTCTCTCACCAGCATTATAATTCCCATCTGATTGTGGGGTCTGCTTTTCTGGTCTTTTCTCTCTTTCTTACGGAGGATAATCGTTACTATTAAATGCATGGATTGACCTGTGAAGGTGAACGAGTCTTAGGTTTAGGTTAGTTCTTTCGTATTTCTTATCACTATTAAAAAAACTCTCAACACACACTGAGCGGTTTAAGCGGTTTATTTTTATATTCTTTTTTGTTTTTACTTCAAAATGGCGTCAATATGATACCATAATTTCTTTACATACCCCGCACCTACTATGCTTCTCTGTTAGGCCTAAAAGTTGACTGGTAGAGAATGCAGTATAGCAATAAGTCCGCCTTTTGTCACTATATTTTTTATTTGCAATGAAGTTTAAATAAATAAATAAATTAGTTCCTTGGAGCTTGGGACGGATGCTGGTGTGGGATGCTACCTGTGTAGACACGCTGGCACCGTCCCACCTCCAACGGACTACTGTAAAAGCGGGCGGGGCGGCGGAAAGCGCCGAAATTCTAAAACGTAACAAATATAAGAGCCTCGGTACTATCTGTACCATTTTGTACCATTTGGAGTTGAAACTCTAGGTCCATGGGGTCCCAGCGCGCATGTTGTTCGCAGAAATCGCGAAGCGTCTGGTTGACGTAACTGGTGACCGAAGAGCTGGCGGCTACCTGGCACAACGTATCAGCATTGCGATACAGCGAGGAAATGCCGCCAGCATCCTTGGTACAATGCCTCAGGGGCCTATTTTAGATTTAAGCTAGTTATTAATTTCGTTTAGTAGTGCCACTGTATATATATTGTATGTAAATAAATGATTTATAAATGAATTTGGCTCACCATATTCCATAATGTGCCATAAGCAGGGAAATACGTGAAAGCCATCTTAATTGCCGGATCTTCGAGCTTCTTGTCCGGCGTAGTCTTAAATATGTACACACCGTATACCGATACACAGCTAAAATGCACAAACCATACTAGGTGGACAAAAGTTTTGAAAAACCACATACTTTTTGAATGCTGTTTGATTTGAATATAAAGATTGGCCATTTTATTAAGTTAAAGAAAAACTCGGTATTACAGCTGACGTAAGCGGAATAAGTCTATTAAGATGACAGTGAGTGAGTGTGATGGGCACCTTTGCGCCGGGGGTAGCGCGAGGAGGCCTCTTTGAGTATTTTTTATATTCCTTATTTTATTTTAGATATATTTAGGGTTGTTAGTTTTAATTTAGTATTATTTATAGATGTATTTAGTTCATAAGTTATTTATTTGTTTTTCTACTGTCTTTTTTCCTATGAAATAAATTATCTCTCATTAAGATAACTGTATGAAGTTTATTAATATTATTGTCGATTTTATATTATCACTTAAACTGAGATAGTTCTTTGATTTGGTAGTTATTGAACACTGCTTTTAAACGACTGACGAAAATTGTATTATTAAATAATATTGCAATATTATGCTTGTTTAAAGGTTATAGTGAAAACAATGGATCTTTAAAGATATGTAGTAAAAATAATATTACATTTAGAGAGAAATTTACATAATATTTTCATATAATCGCAATACTTAAATATGTATATTTTAATAATTGTATACCAAGTTACTTTGCAAGACATTCAGGTATCTCCAGTTTAGTGTTTTGCTTTCCAACTAATAATAATTTATATTATTTATGTCTGTCTTAAATATTCGTTCACTACGCTCAGGATTCAATGTACGACCACGCCGTAAATGTGTAATTTTGCTCCCTTGTGATACAATCTACTATTAAAAGTTTGTAAACTCACCACATTCCAATTAGTACCATAGCATGACAAATAAGTCTTCATCATCACTATCAGCGGCTCCTTCAACTGTTCTTCCGTCAGGCTCAAAAATATCGACACACCGTACACACTGGCCCACAAGAAATGCACCAAAAACAATAAATGGAAAATGGTCTTGAAAAGAGTGAGCAAAACCGTTTTTTCACCAACGGCGACATTGTCACTGATCGCTTGGATAGTTTCGGTTTTTGACTTCACCATTTTATATTAATTTTGGTTAAGTTTATATTACTTTCAATTTATATTACTAGTTAATAAACATCACATCCGTCCAAGAGCATACTACAAGAGACTATTAAAATATATACAGGTTGGTCCAAAAATACGTTGAATTTTTTTTACTGTGCATATTTTTCATGAAAGTAAAGAGAATTATTTAAAAAAATATGCTTTGTTTCAATTAAACGATTATAGTTTTAATTTTAATGAAATTTTGTTAAATCAGTGTAGATTTCCCAAATGTCCCAGATTTGTTTATACGACAACGGTTTCACTCACTTGAATTTTTAGTCAAAATTCAAGTACATTCAAGTAATTTACTTGAATGTAGTAAAAATTCAAGTGAGTGAAACCGTTGTCGTATAAACAATTTAAAATATGTCTCACGAAAGTTTAATATCGATTGTCCCAGATTTTTTTGGCCGTTTGGGCCAATCTGTATAAAACTATCTAGAATAATCTTCACTTATTATCGTTAACTGTTTAAAAAGCGCGAAAGACCAATAAACTAGTCAACCTTGTTAGGTTGATAACGTGAGAACACTAGTATAATTATAAAACATGGAAAAGTCCGCACAAGATCACGCCCTTTTAAAAGAATGACGTATTTTGAGCAACATACTTATTAGGGATCTGCCGGCAGTAATAAACGTCCTTCAAATATTCAAGTATTTTTACGCACCTATACTTATAATCTGTATACAGTAGGTATCTATCAGAACGAAAGGCAAAGAAAGAGACCCATTAATGTTTAGGTCATACTGAGCAAATTTTACTATGGGAAACCCCGAAATATTCGCGATTCCGAGTGCGATCATGATATCAGCCAGAGGACGTCCACTGCTGGACATAGGCCTCCCCCAAAGAGTGCCACAATGACCAGTCTTGCGCCACCCGCATCCAGCGGATTCCCGCGACCTTTACCAGGTCGTAGGTCGTCAGTCCACCTTGTGGGAGGTCTACCCACGCTGCGCCTTCCGGTACGTGGTCGTCTCTCCAGAACCGTTCCGCCCCTATGGCCATCGGTTCTACGGGAAATCTACCCCGCCCCTGCCGCTTAAGATTAGCGATTCGGAGGGCTACATCGGTTACTTTGGTTCTGCTGCGGATGGCCTCATTTCTAATGCGATCACGCATAGAGTGGAGTTGAGAGTACCAATTTATCACTTGAAAATGTTCGCTCTCAATCTACGAACGACTTTTGGGATATATTTAATCATTGATGTTAGTATAAGGAAGTCTAACATAGGGTTATGTATTCAAAATGACGACGGGCCGTATGCTTGTTTGCCGACGCATAAAAGGGGAAAAGTAAGATGAGAGTGGATTTCATAAAAAGTGGTGTCTACGCCATTTTTGGGATTAATTGCCAAGCGGACTGGAGCTGAAATCCAAAGCCCGCTTTGAAGATTATGACATCTATTTTATGTTTAATAATTAAGATTTCAGGGGCCTTCATGATAATAAGGACGTCATGGTAAGGCCCCTGTTGCAAGGTCAACTCACGCTTGACATATTTTTTCAGCCTCCTGAACCGGTTTAAGACAATGATACACAGCCAACAGCAGAAGTTGCTAAGCGGGCGAAGTGTTCAAAATTACCTTGACGCGCTCTTATTTTCTTAACAATAAAGTCGTAAAGATCATTTTGAAAACCTCGCCCGCTTAGCAACTTCTGCTGTTGACTGTATGCAACTTCAATGTCAGAACGTGACGTCGCATGTCGATGATTGTCGGCAATTACGACAATGCTAATGACAACATTATGTAATGGAATGTTAGGTTCTAACATAAGCGTCCATTAATAACGTAGGGGATCACGGGGGGAGGGGGTAAAGCCTAATCTCACTAGCCACAGACCGAGAAAATATGACGTATAAATAACACTTGCACTGCGTGGGCTATCAAAATCGCTGCAGACTTTTCTTGCTGTAAGTAACTCTAGATCTCGGGAGGGGTCAACAAATATCACTTTGTTTTTCGGGCAAAGAATAGTCTAAAAATGTGAGAATATCAGATTATTAAAACGTCGGGTGAGAGTACGTTTGTGGCATACGCCACTTAAGGAAAGTACTGGTGCTCGACGCGGTCCCTGTACCTACATGTCATCTTGAAACTTAAGTCATTGTCATGATAGAGGTGACAGCAAGGTGTCATCTATTGGGCATTAGGATGTCGAGCACGTTTACCTCACATTGGTTTGCAAGAGAGCGATAAGAAGCAAAACAAACATTTTTTTCGAAAAGTTAAATTTACATTTAGGAAATATTGAACTTATTTATTATTTAGGCACATATGGTTACTATTTATAGGTGTAAATATTTTGTATAGGTATATTGGTAGGTAATCATGAAATAAAAGCATTTTTATTATTGCCATGCCATATCCGTTTTTTTCATGAGTAGGTTTGTATGTACGTACTCACATAACAGTGTTAGATATGTCACACTTTTGTGATAATTTTCTGTTAACAGAGTGTAATTATCCTATAGTAAAATGCGGATATGACACATTTTTTTAAATGTTTTTTTTTCAAAAACCGAACATTGTCAATTATTAAAAATATCATATTCTTTGTTATTTTAGGAATACTTAAATAAAAAAATGGATATGGCACAAACGTATACTCAGCCGACGCAAAAGTAAAACATAGTTCTGGTTCCGGGCTAAAATATGCATAAATCTGACACAACTTTTCAATAAATAATAAGGCAATTTAAATTATATATTTGGCGCTGCTTTTGACGCTGACTGTATCTTCCTCGAGCAAAACTTGTTTATATAAATCATTAGTATTCCAACGCAAATGGCTTCACAGGTTAATATTCTATTTTTGGACACAAATGCGTTGTTTGAAGGCATGAAAAACCGGGCAAGTGCGAGTCGGACTCGCGCACGAAGGGTTCCGTACCATAATGCAAAAAAAAAAAAAAGCAAAAACAAAAACGGTCACCCATCCAAATACTGACCACTCCCGACGTTGCTTAACTTTGGTCAAAAATCACGTTTGTTGTATGGGAGCCCCATTTAAATCTTTATTTTATTCTGTTTTTAGTATTTGTTGTTATAGCGGCAACAGAAATACATCATCTGTGAAAATTTCAACTGTCTAGCTATCACGGTTCGTGAGATACAGCCTGGTGACAGACGGACGGACGGACAGCGAAGTCTTAGTAATAGGGTCCCGTTTTACCCTTTGGGTACGGAACCCTAAAAAACATAACATTGGTAATACCAGCTTGTATTATTAATTTAAAATTACGGCAGCATTTAATTATGGCAGTCTGTCCAAGCAAAATGAATGTCAGATCCATTTTTAATGTTATTATTTTAATAAATATACAGGGTGTTAGCGCATATCCGGTCAGCAAATAAATACCTACAGGGTTAGTTTATTCTAACTCTAAATGTAAATATTGCGGTAAGATAAAATGACAATCAGAGGATAAGACCTTTTCTGCCAATTTCCACATTTAAAAAAAAACTCAAAAAACAGGAATGACAAAAAAACATAGAATCAGGTCACACACAAGCATCGGTTAAGAATAAGAAAAAAGAACATACAAAAGCAAAATGCCCGAATTAAAACCTTCGGTTCGCTATGGCTTCGGTAAATTTTATTTTAAATATTATGGTGTCTTAGTACCCACAACAAAAGCCTTCTTGACTGTGGCACAGAATAATTAGTACATAGTACTACCGTAGGTACATAAAGGACGCTTCCTACAAAACGTACAAAACCGAAGTTTAACAACGATTCAGGGTCGAATCATGATATCCCTTTCCCTTTCGGCTATTTAGGGTTGTCAAAATTCAAGTTATCTTATCTGTGGTCACGTAAAGGGACGTCAAGTTGTGTCAACCCTGATAATTGCTCGGAGCAATGCTGAGCCGAACGGAGCCGAGTTTGCCCGAAGTCAGAAGTGTCTCCCCACTGACTGTGGGGCTTAGTCAATAGGGTTGGTCGGTCGAAGTATTTAACAGATGGCGCTAGCATAGCTTGCCCTATCAATCCCTTGAAATGTGTCAAGTATTTTTTCTTTAATGGAATTTTATGCCCTGGATAATCTCATAGAAAAAAAAGGCAAACTATGATGGCGCCATCTATGCAAACCTTTGACAGTTGCCAACCCCATTTGTGTATGAAAGTCCTATAATATTATTTATTTGTAACTCACCGCATTCCAAATAGTACCATACGCCCACGGATAAGTCTTCGCCATCAAAATCAGAGGTTCCTTAAGCTGTTCGTCAGTAATATTAGAATACATAATCACACCATATACACTTATTACCCAAAAATGCACACAAAACGCCAAATGAAACACCGTCTTAAGAATTCGCAAATATTTTTTTTTATCATCACGTATTTCTGGGTATTTTGACATTTTATTATTTAATAGTTAATCTAATTAAACTTATACCGGATGGTCGTTTAACGAGTAGTAATGACAAACTATAAATGGTTAAGACGGTCCGGTATCGTTCATTATACGTATTAGGGTTCAGTAAAGAAAATGCAAGTTAAACCCTCCTTTGCAAAGGGTTTTTGAATGAGAAGGTTTTTAGATTTAAATTAAATGTCAATGTTATAATTGACATTTGGTCGAAATGTATACCTAACAACAATGTATTATTGGCGTATTCAGAACAGATCCAATTGATAGTGAAAGTTTTGTGTACACTCTGTATAGTATTTTTCGTATCTTTCTTTTTTAGACCGTAGGCAATACCTATTTATTCTCCTTTTTTTATTTCAGGTGCTCGATTTTGTCACTTGAAATATAAAACAGTGATATAGACCACTCGTTTTCAATCCTATTCGAATTTAAAGTCTGTATTTTTATGTATATAAATAAAAGTAGACAAAGCATTTTGTACATTTTCGGGTATAACATTTATTGGTTAATCAACCAAATACCAAACTGGATCAGTCACTGAACGATCTGAGAGTTAACCTACATTATTTGATCATGTAATGTTTTATCTACCCTCAACTGGCTTACGGGGCTATTTGAGGGTAGATTTTGTTTACTTTTATATAAATACCTAAAGATACAGAGAGAATTTCTCGCTGACGGATTTAGCCAATCAAATTATTGAAAAGGTTTTATGAATCATTTACGTTTCTTCATTCGACAGGCATCGTCGACGTTGGGTTAAAAACCGCCAGGCTAAAGTGGGACTGGGCAGGCCATGTACGACGCATGCACCCACAGAGATGGGCTAAACTAGCCACGGAGTTGGTGCCACAATGTAAACGCCGGCAAGGTCGGCCTAAGAGGAGATGGCGGGACGACCTGGACACATTTCTCAGCAACTTGACAGAGGCTGCACTTAATGGGGAGGATTGGAGGTCTAGGGGGGAGGCCTTTGGTGTCTACCCAGCAGTGGGACACCTTATAGGCAGGATTTTTTTTTTACATGATTGATACACTTATACGTAGATTCCGTTTACGCTTGCCGCTTGCACTATAACAGGTTATAAAATGAAACGTAGTTTTAAAAGGTCACAACTACCCATAATTATCTAGTGACTGCTAACATTTTGTCGGCCGTTTTATACATAATAACCAAGTTTAAGCACAAGGCTACATATTGATGACGATGGTGGCTACCTTGAATTAATAAATAGTAATTGTTATTTATTTTGAAGGTAAATAGAGATAAACTATTTTTAAAACCCTTCACTGGAATACCAAGTATATCCACATATAAGATTAATCTGGGGAAAGCACCTACAGGGTTTCCAACGAATGTAGCTGCAGGTTAGTGGAATTGACGCGTGACCAGAGCACAGAATAAATAATAGTACTAGGTACAGAAGACTCACTCTCTAACAAAACGCGACTGTTACGATCAGCACAGATATGGCCGCTAGGTGACGACAGCGCCACGCGCGGCTTATAGCTATTAGCCACCAAAATTGGGGTCAAACGGAAGTACTTTTAACTACCTGTAGCAAAGCGACGAAATCGCCGAGTGAGACACGCCTCCCAGAGGGCTGGACTTGGGTCATATCATATCATAGTTATCATAGCTCAGCCATTTGCATTGGCCAATTGCCATACAACATGGCAATTAATGCTGCCAGCGTTCTGGACATGCTGCCTATAGATGGCGATTTGAGGCAAATTTTCTATTCATAGTTTATTTTTAAGCTTAGTTTTTAATTTTTTTTTAGTTTCGGTTTTTAATTTTTATCTTAAAGGTTTTTTATTGTTTGTTGTAGACCTAATTGTAACGTATTCTGGCAAATGAATCTTATGGTCGCAATACACACATAAGCATAAAATCCGCTAAAAAATACATGTATTTAGTTCATTTCTTCTCCTCTTTTTACAAGCTTTAATAACTTGCAATGTTTGTATTTATGTATGTTCGGGTTAATATTGCGAGCTACAGTAGACCCACTTCCCATTTGTCGATTAAGCTGAAACTTCACATTCAGTACTTAATTTGGGTTAAAAATGAGTATCTAATAACTTAATAAGTATACAAAAAGCATTAATTAGTATGTCTAAGTAACAAAATAAATAAAGTTGTCCTATAATATTTATTTATTTAAATGTAACGACTTCACATCTAAAAAACTCGTTGATAAATGATGATAAAGGTTAAAAACTGGAATACCTATACGTAGTTATATTATAGGACTATAGTTACCTGATTTTACGGTATAAAAAGTATTTTGAATTTATCATAGGTACACATTATAATCATCCTGTATAAAAAAGATACGTGCAGAACGTGCCACAAAGAAAATACGTTCACTTCATATTTACTGATAATCCGATTGAGAATGTGACAGTCGTACGTAGGTACCTAGGTAATACCGGGTGTGGCCTGTAATACGAGCAAAAAATTTAACTGGAGGCTGTACTCCTCATACTGACCAACATTTGTTCAGCAACTTTTAAAAAATAACTTGTAGTTTGATTTTTAATACATTTTAAAGTTTATTCTAAGACGCAATGTATTGCGAATTTTGTTATGTTTAAGGCATGACAAGCAACGTCAATCTCTAATTATATGGCATGGCGATGGCGTCCATTGAAGATAATATTTATTTTGTAGGAAAAATAGGAAGTCTAAATACTTCATAATTATTAAAAGTTGTTGAACAAAAGTTTCACTGTTTGAGGAGTACAATCTATGTTTTAATTATTTGCTCGTGTTACAGGCCACACCCGGTATATAGTGGAAATTTTCTAAGATCACATACTTTGACAGTCAAGAATTGTTCGCTCCCATATAATGTAATGCACTCCAACATTTTTTATACTTACATGAAAATTTTAACACCACCTCAGTTAAGCGTTACATATATGTAAATAGTGCTTCATTATTTTCCATCGTATTTTCACGGAAACGTAAGTGTCTTTGCTATTTTTGTCAGTCTCGGTACAAAAAGTACCGACGTTGATTGAAGTAGCAAGACAAATACGAACGTTTCCGAGAAAATACGATGGAAAACAATTATGCACTACATCTGTACAAGATTTGTGTAGGAATGTCCTTATTTACTAACCCCCTTACCTATTCCTAAACGCGCTATATGCTCGGACAAATCATCGCAAAACCATCAAAAATCATCTACTAATCTATATCTGAAAATAGGACAAGATTTATTAAACTCATATTAAATATACACAGTATCTTTATAAAATTTCCAGATTATACTGAAAAGCTGCAGTTTAAAATTGTTACAAAAATTGTATCATGTTCCATACCGACGCTTAAGAATCAATACTCTCTAACTAACATTTTTGACGTTTTTTATCTTTTAATGCAGTTACGTGCAGAAATAAATAACGAATAGAATGCTATAATTGTCTAAATTTTCAATTATTTGTTACTTAGACAGTATTGATTCTTAAGCGTCGATACCATATTTATTTTTGCGATAAATTGTCCGAACTCTATCAATTAGCTATCTTTGTCCTTATCTGTCATTTTGACTTATGTATTTGTAAGAAAGGGATAAAAGGCGGTCATAACTTACAGCATTCCAAATAGTCCCATACCCCCACACATAAGTCATCATCATCGAAATCAGGGGTTCCTTCAGCTGCTCTTCAGTAATACTCCAATACATAACCACACCATATACACTTATGACCCAAAAATGCACACAAAACGCCAAATGAAACAAAGTTTTACACATTTTCACAACTTTTTTTTTATAATCACAGTTTTCTGAGTGTTCTGCCATTTTTATAATATTGTAAAACTAATTACACTTAAACTTTTTTGCCTTGTTGTGGCAATAAATATATCTATCTATTTATCAAATAGTGAATATATTTACAGTTATAACCAGTCCTCGTATAACGACAAGTAATGTCAAACAATAAAACTGAGGCCGGTCCAGAATTAATATAAGTACAAGAGTACAAAACATACGACTGCAGATTACACTTGAAAGTCCTATCCAAATTCTATATTCTAATCCAAATAATGGTTCTTTTGTATAAAATTGTTTATAATACCAAATATGTACTTTTAAGTTTAGTTTTTACTTTTAGTGTTTTATTCTATTCTACTCAGGAGTTCTTGAGAGAACCGTGGCGTTCTTAAGTATTTAAATAACTACCGAATCATAATTAGGTATCGGTGTTATTTTAAGTGCATAGTTATAAATAATGGTAATTTTAATGGTTCAATTGTTAATTATATTTTAAATTTGAATTTAAGATGTAAATTTGACTGCATTTGAGCTGTTTTAGTTATTTTAACTTATAAAAACAATTGTTAATATTATTACTTTAACATGTTTGTTATTTTAGAATAAGAATAGATGTGCCCTTGTCGGGTCCATGGTCCATGTGACAGTAGGTACTCAATTATATTGTAATAATATATACAATCCTTCATAATCATTGTTCTTAAGTATTAGGGTTCAGTCAGTTAAGAAATTCTAAGATATAAATGTTTATTTTCACCTGTGTATAATTCTTTTAATAATAACTTCTTACCAAATACTTGAGTTATAAGGGAGACGTATACCGGGTGCGGCTTGTAACACGAGCAAATAATTAAAACATGGATTGTACTCCTCAAACGGTAACACTTTAGTTGCTTTAGTTCAACAACTTTTAAAATTATGAAGTATTAAGACTTCCTATTTTTCATACTAAATAAATATTATCTTCAATGGACGCCATCGCCACGCCATATCTATTGTGGTCGTTTCTCAAAAAGTTGGCACCGCCACCTGTAAAAAGGTTTATGTTAGAACTTTTTTTTCGTTATGTACTATTTTTATATATAAAAAATTAATACATATCGCGCTCGACTTGGCGGGGGCACTGCCGTGCCCCCCGATTTAGAGAGACTTTTTACACAGAGGCCTAATACTTTGAAAATAATTTAATAAATATTGATTACAAAAAAAAATATTGTAACTACGTTTATCCGTTAACCTGCCGTGTCCCAACGCGAGGTACTGATGTTCCGAGCTATGAAAACCACACAAATTATTAACTTAATTTAACGGCATTACCGTATTTTATTAACATATATCCTCAACTTTTAAAGTATTACTATCGCATAACAATATTATACTTATATTTTAAGTTATTCGGCTTCAAAGTTTGTCCAAGGCAATTCTTAACAGTCACCTGGCGCGTCACGTTCACGACGATTGTATAACCCCCACCGCACCTTTCCCGTCTCACTCCGCACGAGCTGAAGCCGTCACTCATTAGCTATCACCTGGTAGGACGAAGACGTGGTTATTGTGCTTCGCAAATAAAACACAAACGACAAAGTATCGGAAATTGGAGTTTGTAATGGGTAAGTACTCTTTATCCTGGAGTCGATATCTTGCTAATTATGTAAACTATCGCGTTACTATCAAGATATGTAACGTAAACAATAGTTTAGTTTTATATGCCTAAGTATGGAGTTCATCAAACTAATACATTTTGTGTATTCGCGATATAACTGCCATTTACCCCATCACCTGCATATCGTCCACCTGGCTAAAACTGCCAGGTGGATGAGATTTTGCGGCAGGCTAATGTCACTGATACCACAACTAATACTCGTAACTATATAATTATATAGCGGTTATATCGCTTTTGTGTGT
The DNA here is from genome assembly GCF_963556715.1 of Cydia fagiglandana. Lineage (NCBI taxonomy): Eukaryota > Metazoa > Arthropoda > Insecta > Lepidoptera > Tortricidae > Cydia > Cydia fagiglandana. The sequence goes on from NC_085956.1 coordinate 4,595,286, forward strand.
TAATTTAGGAATAAAAACTATCCTGTCTGTTAAAGCTGCATATTATTGAAATTTTTGTACTTTTGTCTTAAGTCTCGTTAACCTGTCCAAAAAAGTCAGGTGAATGATGCAATGGCAGGTGAATGAAGCGTCATTCACTTGCCATATGACAGGTGATCGATAACTATTTAAAATCCACGTTACATATACTCAAACTAGATTTGAGACGTCCCACGGGAAAAGGTACCTTATGAGGGTTTTTAGTTTAAGACATATATTAAAATGTTTTGTAAAAAGTATAAGTATATGCAGATTGGTCCCGTTCTTGTCAAAACCCAGTTCTGATGATGGGATCTATGAAGAATCGAGGGAACTCCTCAAATCTTAAAGGCATACATATAGTGATTTTTGTGTTTTTATTTACAAATCAAGCATATACATTCACAAAAGTGACATTGGATGAAGTGGAACTGCTGATGAAGATCAGAACGGAACTCTTCAACGACGCATAGTTCACGTTTGGCGATTTGTCCTCTTCGTTATGTTTGTTAAGCAAGATAAGTTTCTAAGCTGCATTTTTGTCAATCTCAAGTTCTGATGATGGGATCCATGAGGAATCGAGGGAACTCCTCAAATCTTAAAGGCATGCGTATAGTGACTTTTGGATTTTCATCAGAAAATCAAGCATTTTCATTTGAAACTGTCGCATTTGATGAAGTGGAACTGCTGATGATGATCAGAACAGAACTCTTCAACGATGCATAGTACACGTTTGGCGATTTAGATTTTGACTTGGATTGGGACTGGGGCTGGGACCCGGACCCAGACTCGGGCCCGGACTCGGACCCGGACTGTGACTCGGACCCGGACCTAGACTCAAACCCGGAGTCGGATCTGGACCTGGATCCCGGCTCTTATCTGAACCTGAACCCGGACCTGACCTGACCTGACCTTGCACCAAACCTGAGTTCCAGTAGGTACTGCGAGGGTTCAACATCAGCTCTATCTTGGGTACTGCTTTCCCAAGTGCTCATCAAGACGTGTCGAATGACCAAAACAGCGTGTGTCTATGTTGCACCAAACCTGAGTTCCACTAGGTACTGCGAGGGTTCAGCATCAGCTCTATCTTAGTAACCACTTTTCTAAGTGTTCATCAAGACGTGTTGGATGACTAAAACAGCGTGTGTCTATGTTGCACCAAACCTGAGTTCCACTAGGTACTGCGAGGGTTCATCATCAGCTCTATCTTGGGTACTGCTTTCCCAAGTGCTCATCAAGACGTGTCGAATGACCAAAACAGCATGTGTCTACGTTGCATCAAACCTGAGTTCCAGTAGGTACTGCGAGGGTTCATCATCAGCTCTATCTTGGGTACTGCTTTCCCAAGTGCTCATCAAGACGTGTCGAATGATCAAAACAGCGTGTGTCTATGTTGCACCAAACCTGAGTTCCACTAGGTACTGCGAGGGTTCAGCATCAGCTCTATCTTAGTAACCACTTTTCCAAGTGTTCATCAAGACGTGTTGGATGACCAAAACAGCGTGTGTCTATGTTGCACCAAACCTGAGTTCCACTAGGTGCTGCGTGGGTTCAGCATCAGCTCTATCTTGGGTACTGCTCTCCCAAGTCCTCATCAAGACGTGTCGAATGACCAAAACAGCGTGTGTCTATGTTGCACCAAACCTGAGTTCCACTAGGTACTGCGAGGGTTCAGCATCAGCTCTATCTTGGGTACTGTCCTCCCAAGTCCTTATCAAGACGTGTCGACTGACCAAAACAGCGTGTGTCTATGTTGCATCAAACCTGAGTTCCAGTAGGTACTGCGAGGGCTCAGCATCAGCTCTATCTTGGGTACTGCACTTCCAAGTGCTCATCAAGACGTGTTGGATGACCAAAACAGCGTGTGTCTATGTTGCACCAAACCTGAGTTCCACTAGGTACTGCCAGGGTGAATAGACAGCAAGATTGAATGTTGACTTATTCACAGAAACTTGTTGTTAAATTGGGAATCGAATCGAAGGTGAGGTGGGTCAGAATCCAAAATTTTAATCATCGTGGTGGACAATAAGTTCCCTTTTTATCGAAGATGACACATTTTTCGATTATTTTTAGAAGGCATTGAAATGATGTGGTGGACAGGTGGATGACACTCATTACAGGTGAATGATGACAAGAAACCAGGTTAACGGCAACGGACACAGGTTAATGACGCCTCTCGATAACCTGTCAATATTTTCATTGGAATTTGTACTTATTTCTCGATAACCTGCTTCTACTATCGATAACCTGGAGACAAAATATCTTTCACCTGCCCTTGATATCATTCACCTGAATTTCAAACGCCTATATCTTCTAAACTAATTGAAGGAATTGCTTCCCTTCCACATTTTCTAATAGTTTAAGTTGCCTTTTAACGATCCCAATAAAAAAAATGCGAAAATGCAAAATTTTTGAAATACAGTGGATTTCGGATATAACGACGATGAAGGGACCACCGAAATTTCGTCGTTATATCCGGAAGTCGTTATAGGCAAAGGTAAAAATGTAAAGACATATATGTATAAATTTAAATCCGAAACGTTAGTACCATCGCCCACACTGTTACTACTGTATACTGTGCATCGGTGGACCTTATGCCTTTTGTAATAAGGTCCACCGATGTACAGTTAGGAGTGTTGCTGTTTGTACGTTTCGAACGAGTGAAACTAAACAGTCAATATCCACCTATAAACAAAAGGTCACCACATTTGCTGACCATCTGTCGATGCAAACAAAAGATAAGAAAGTAAAGCTCTATTGTCCTTTGACGACCGACTTCGGTCGCAATATCTGCATGGGATTCCTAAGAACTTGTTACAAATGGTTCATTAAAAATCGTCGCTACACCCGAATTCGGCGCTACACCCGAAGTCGCTATATCCACATGAATCTTGTACTAAAATATGCTTTAAATTCATGGGACTTGGATTTTACGTCGCTATAGCCGAATGGTCGCTACAACCAAGGTCGTAATAAATGAAATCCACTGTACATAAATTTTAACCTGGCGGTGCCAACTTTTTGAGAAACGACCTTGTGATTGACGTTGCTTGTCACGCCTTGAACATAACAAAATTCGCAATGCGTCTTAAATAAACTTTAAAGTGTATTAAATATCAAACCACAAGTTATTTTTGATAAAAGTCGCATCTTTAAAAAAACAAACCGGGCAAGTGCGAGTCGGTCTCGCGCACGAAGGGTTCCGTACCATAATGCAAAAAAAAAACAAAAAAAGCAAAAAAGAAAACGGTCACCCATCCAAGTACTGACCACTCCCGACGTTGCTTAACTTTGATCAAAAACCGGGCAAGTGCGAGTCGGACTCGCGCACGAAGGGTTCCGTACCATAATGCAAAAAAAAAACAAAAAAAAAACGGTCACCCATCCAAATACTGACCACTTCCGACGTTGCTTAACTTTGGTCAAAAATCACGTTTGTTGTATGGGAGCCCCATTTAAATCTTTATTTTATTCTGTTTTTAGTATTTGTTGTTATAGCGGCAACAGAAATACATCATCTGTGAAAATTTCAACTGTCTAGCTATCACGGTTCGTGAGATACAGCCTGGTGACAGACGGACGGACGGACGGAAGGACGGACGGACAGCGAAGTCTTAGTAATAGGGTCCCGTTTTACCCTTTGGGTACGGAACCCTAAAAATCACGTTTGTTGTATGGGAGCCCCATTTAAATCTTTATTTTATTCTGTTTTTAGTATTTGTACGGCAGGTGTCCGCTAGTCTCTCCCATAGCCCATTATCCAGTCTATCCAATTTTCAAATCTATAGCCCATGACCTTAGTTCCCATCGCAGCACAAAAGTGCTGCACTGCAATAGTCTTTGCACCTGGCGGGGACCATCTCCAGATGTATCACATTGTGCGTTCGGGGATGGTATCCGCCACGTGTATCCCTTGCTTTTAGATTAAAGTGTCTTAAAGGGCCTCTGCGCTGTTGGCTTCGGCCCCACGTAAGCCTCCCAAAGGTCCGGGACCCCATGGTCCCGAGATATGGAAAAGACATAATAATAATAAAATGCTTTATTGCACACTACAAAAGAAATGGTACAAAAGTATGAACAGGTACAAATATGTAGGTAACAACAGGCGGACTTATCGCTAAACAGCGATCTCTTCCAGACAACCTTCAGATAGTGAGAAGGCGAAACAAATTCAAGTTAACGGGTGGTGCGAAAATAAAACAAATAATAAAAATAAAAATAAAATAAAATACATATACTACAAATATAAGAAATAAAAATATACTACATTTATTACTATATAAACATTATATAAATAACAAATAAATATATAGATGACAAAGGAGGCTATAAATCAATAAGGAGTTAAAAAAAAAAATTGAAAAAAATTATGAAAGAGACAAATAATGATTTTTTAAGAGGCTTTTAAAAATAGAGAGTGATTTAGCACGTTTGATATCAATAGGCAGAGCATTCCACAGCCGGACAGCGCGAAAACTGAAAGAGTTAATGTAAAATTTTGAAGAAGAAGGAGGGGGAACCAGTAGCAGATTTACATCATTTAGAAATACATCATCTGTGAAAATTTCAACTGTCTAGCTATCACGGTTCCTGAGATACAGCCTGGTGACAGACGGACGGACGGACAGCGAAGTCTTAGTAACAGGGTCCCGTTTTACCCTTTGGGTACGGAACCCTAAAAAATGGGTAGGTATTTCAAATTTATTATGATTCTGCCAATGTCAAAAGTGTGCTCGCAGAGTATATAATTAATATTATAGGACATTCTTACACAGATTGACTAAGTCCTACAGTAAGCTCAAGAAGGCTTGTGTTGTGGGTACTCAGACAACGATATATATAATATACAAATACTTAAATACATAGAAAACACCCATGACTCAGGAACAAATATCTGTATCATCATACAAATAAATGCCCTTACTGGGATTCGAACCCAGGACCATCGGCTGCGCAGGCAGGGTCACTACCCACTAGGCCAGACCGGTCGTCACGTATAATTACTAAAATGGGATTTCTTTGAGGAACGTATAAATAACAAACAGAGAGTAGTGAAATTGAATCGTGAATATCGTGATTCGTGATTCCGAATCGTGTTTGAAGTTTGAGATGCCTAATTGTGACGTCCCACGGGAAAAGGTACCTTATGGCGGTTGGCGCTTACGCTATTATTAACGCCTCTCCAATATTATTGCGGCGCTATGCGACGTAAGCACCAGCCGCCATAAGGTACCTTTTCAAAGTCAAAGTCAAAGTCAAAGTCAAAAATACTTTATTCATGTAGGCCTAGTAACAAGCACTTATGAACGTTTTACATAATAATATATTATCTTAAGCTAATTATCAGAGCAATTTATTGAAGTTAATATTATTCCATAGTAATATTGGATTATTATACAGATCAAATTTAATACTAAGAATTTCACAAAAAGATCGTCAAACATAAAAAAAATTGTATAAAAAATACTAGTCTAGAATGTTTCTAGAATAAAATCTAAATGTCAATAAAACTTAACAAAGAAGTACATACATTGAATTATCTATTTCGAGTCACCGTGGAACGTCACAATTAAGCATTATTTTTATTATGAATGCATGTTGTATTATATTGTATTGTATTGTATAGTAGCACGGGCAGTTTTCCGCAACTCGACGACAAGAGCAGTGGGGACGCGGGAGACATTCCCCCTTTCAAGGAAACTCGGCTCCATTCGGCTCATCATTGCTTCGAGCAATTATTAGGGTTAACACCACTTGACGTCCTTTTGCGTGCACGACCACAGCTAAGTAATTTTTGGAATAATTTACCAATTATTGGAGTTTAAAATATTGTGACTGAAATTAAAGTTAAATAAACTTGTAAATTAAAAAAAAATGACTTGAATTTTGACAAACCTAAACAGCCGAAAGGAATAGTGTTTATAAACTGTTTTTAAGACAATTTCCAATATCCCCATATTTCACACACTTTCGCTAAAAGCTAAAACGCCTATCATTTTATATTGAGCAATGCTTGCTTGCTTGATCCTTGAGACTGGTCGCTAAGATATAAAATATAGTGGCAATACCTACGTATAAATAACAAGTAGTACCTACTTAATGCCATATAAGGTCACAGAGTGAATTGGATCAAGATAAAAAATCGTCGAGATAAAAAAAAAGTTAAATGTCCCCCACCCACTGGGTAATTTTATCATGCTACAACAATTTTTTGTGGCAAAAAAATAAGTGCATTCCCGTTGCCGGAGATTTTGGGATTATACTGAGCAACTTTTACTGTGGGACCAACCACGAAATCGCGAACAAAAATTTACTCTCCCATAGATTTTTTTTTGCGATTTCGGGGTTGCAGATAGACTAAGGGCCCCCCCACATCTAGCGTCTTTCGAGCGTCGGCGTCTACAACTCTATGGCCGCTGCTCGACGCAACGTCGACGCAACTGCGCAGCGACGTCATTTTCCACAGCGCTGACCAGACGTGGGGGGGCCCTAAAATGTTACCAGAATGGTGGCCGCTTTCAGATGAAAGAAGCGCCTGGCGTCCGTTGGCTCGTGTGGACGACATCCGAATAATTGCGGGTCACTTCTGGATGAGATTAGCTCAGGACCGGGACAAGTGGCATACTAGAAGAGAGACCTATGCTCAGCAGTGGGCGATAAACGGCTGATGGTGATGATGATGATGATACCTACCATGATATAATAATTTTTTAAATGTTATTTTTTACGAATTTCGGAGTAAAGTAGGCACATTTTACGGCTTTAAGGGCTCACTTGCATCATTCTACTAACCCGGGGTTAACCGATTAAACCTGGAGTTACCACGGTTACCAGTTACAATTTGACACTGGGTTAACAATTTAACCGCTTAACCCTGGGTTAGTGAAATGGTGCAAGTCGGCCTAATAGTGTTATTTTATAAGAAACTTCTATGCGAATATGAATTAAAATTTGGGCTAATTGAGCGGCCCTAGAGAAGGCCGTATCACATTAAAATACACAGGTACTTATACTTAAATGGCCTAGAAATATTCAAGTTATTTAGGTTAAAAACATGGATATGTAAATATTTTTAGAGGTTAACAATGTCACGATGACTAGGCATAAAAAAATTACAGGACGAACTTAATTCATAAAATTTCATTTTGTTGCTTGGAGAGCATTTACACCTCCAAATCTTATTAGTAATTTAGTATTAGTATTTTCTGTGACAATAGGGACTTTTAACTCGTTTAAGTTCAATGTAGGCAATAACCATATGATATGATATGATATGATTTATTTATATCACAATTGCACTTAAAATAACCATGGTAAATTCTGAGGAATTAATCATCATTCGCTTGCCCTTATCCCATTCATAAATTCTGAGGAATTAATATAATCAGCAAATACCGAATATCTTAAAATAAATAATTACTCATTTTATGATTTTATAATATAATGGTTACCCATCAGGTATTTTTCAGGTATAATTATATTTTTTAACCGAATTTAAAACTTAGGAGGAAGTTCTCAATTCGATGGTATGTTTTTTAGGGTTCCGTACCCAAAGGGTAAAACGGGACCCTATTACTAAGACTTCGCTGTCCGTCCGTCCGTCCGTCCGTCCGTCTGTCACCAGGCTGTATCTCACGAACCGTGATAGCTAGACTGTTGAAATTTTCACAGATGATGTATTTCTGTTGCCGCTATAACAACAAATACTAAAAACAGAATAAAATAAAGATTTAAATGGGGCTCCCATACAACAAACGTGATTTTTGACCAAAGTTAAGCAACGTCGGGAGTGGTCAGTACTTGGATGGGTGACCGTTTTTTTTGCTTTTTTTTCTTTTTTTTTTGCATTATGGTACGGAACCCTTCGTGCGCGAGTCCGACTCGCACTTGCCCGGTTTTATTTAACGCTATATCTCGGGGCGTTTAGCACCGCACGTCAAATGTACCTACATAAAAATACCTGATTAAAACATCGTGAGGAAACCGGACTTAATCCCAAGGCCAGATGGCATCAGCTTTCGCAAAAACTAATGCCTGTGCCAATTCTCGGGATTAGGTTGCCAAACGGACCCCAGGGCCCGGGCTCCCCACCTTTAGCAAGGAAGATGATGATGACTTTACAGTACCTGATTAAAATTAAAATCAATGTTTAATGCTAGAGGGATTACATTCCCCTAGAAGTGTGATACAGTGGTAGCAAAAATTAAGAGTTTGACTACCACTGTATTAGGGTAATTGCGTCAGTTTTCCGTCCGGTGTCAGTTTCCGTCCACTTGACGGATTAGTAAATAACACATTTCATTTATAATTTGCTACTTGTGAAGTATAATTTTTATGTAGATAGATACATTGTTTAGATATTAAGGATGCAACAAGTCCAAATTTGTACAGCAATGAAGGTTTATATTCAAATTTCGTCAAGTGGACGGAAACTGACACCGGACGAAAACTAGCACAATGACCCTATATCTATTTGTCAATTTTAATGTGTATATGTTGTGTTTATGTGTAATTCTTGTATGTTTATTGTTGTGTACAGCTATGTGTGTAAATCACATGAAAAAAATAATTTTGAATTTGAATGCAATGCATCGCGATGACTGGCAAATTTTAATGGGTGCACCATGAGTGCATCGAGCTAATATTGAAATCAATTTGCTATCATATCTTATATTTCTGAATTCGCCTATAACTAAGGTAAACATACTAGTGCTCGACATGCTAATGCCCAATAGATGACACCTTGCTGTCACCTCTATTGACAATTACTGAAGTTTCAAGATGATTTTTTTTTATCTGTAGGTAAGACTATTCTGGCGTATTGCAAATTATATTCAAAATGTATCCTGACACAATATTACTTCGTCACAATAGAGGCGAAACGCCAACTGAATACCTAATTTAATCATTTGGCGACAAAATGTGGGTATAACTATGCTAATACAACTTTCTACATTTCCCAATAAAGACACCATAAGTGATTTCCCAATTATAGCGCGGAACACTAAAAAGAAAAAGTCATAAATACAAAAATTTACAAAAGCGGTAAAACTCAAAACCTTGTCCATCGACGCCATTATGGAAATTAAAAAAAAGTTGCTCGATCAAAGCGCGCAATGGAACGTACGCATGCGTAGACACGTTAAGTTCTTTACTGTGGAAGAAAGTAGGTTCATATAAAACGGCTTGCGAGTCTGTGGCTCGCTTAGTTTAACCTTGAGAAGGACCGAGAAAGCACCGCGCGCGGTCCAAAATGGCGGCGAAAAGTTTATTTTTAATTTTACTCGTAGTTTTTAGTAGGGTCGAAAGTGCAAGTTTGCTAGAAAGATCCTATGAATTTGTTATGGGTCTGGGGAAGAATTTGGCGCCCAGTTTTATGTCTATTTTGGACTGTTTGGGGGAAGATGATGCCTGGAATTGTGCGAAGGTTAAGGCGGGAAAAATTTTGGACTCTTGGGACGAGGAAGTGGATAAACAAAGGAAGAGTTGGCAAGGTATGGATGTTGTAATTATACCTAATAATAAAAAAAACTTTAGTTTATTAATAGGTACATTGTAATAGGCAAAATTCTGAAATGAAGAAACAGGTCAAACCTAACTTAAATAAATTGTACCTTAAGATTTATCGTGTTTAAGTCCAATTAAATTAATAAACAAAAAAAAATACGAACAGGGTTAAACTTGTATTAAATTTTATAAGTATGTTCGCATGCACATATTCTGTAAATTATGTACTTATCACAAAGTTATCCAAAAACAGTGGTGACCAAACTTTATTAATTAAAAAAAGTTTTTTTATTTTATTTACATAAGTGCATCGCCCTTCTTAATACGTAGCAGCCAGGGGCGAAAAATCTTTTCCAATTAAAAATAACATTACATAATTATCTTAAAAAGAATCTGATCTGTCCGGAACTGCGCGAACTTCGAGTCAACAATATAGAGGTCGCCCAGGCCTCCTGGCCTGGCCGAGAAAAGTGACGTTGTCTTGTATCTTGTGTCGGAGACCAAGTATCATTTTGGGTCGCTGAGCCAACTAATTAAGTAGTGATTGAGTGCAGAATAGAAGTATCTTTAAAAAGATTACTCTACTTACTTATCTTCTAATAAATCAGCGCATTAAGAAGTTTCTTAATTAAAAAGAGCGCATAAATATGCGCATACCGCTTTCTTGGCGGAAGCGTGCGCGCTGCAATTGAACCCGACCGCAGCGTAATGGTGTGACCGCATGCGGTATAGCTGTCATCCTACCCGATATAGGGGGCACAGTCAACAGATAAAAAACAGTACGTTGCTAGTTAATTTACAATGTAGATTTACAAAAAAAAACATAGAACCTAGATCAGACATAAGTACTTACAATGTTATTTTACCCGATAAAGGGGGCACAGTCGACGGATGAAAAAAGTATGCTAAATAACTATTATCATATTTATGTTAGGTACAATAAATGTAATAATTATTCTGGCCAGCTAGAGACTGCAATGCTTGGCTGCGTCAAGCTGACTTGTACTATGTTACTGAACATAGTACAAGTCAACATATATACACTAGACTTAGGCAGATTAGATTTAGCCTGGGGCAGGTTCACCCGTACCATTGTGGGAACCTGTCTAAAACCACTAAACAGAGATAGACACCGCAATCCACTACCAATACAGCTCTTATTGAAACAAAGAGCAAACGGCCGCCCGTATCTCTAGCGAGGACCGATTAACTGAAATCAAGTGCTCAAATACACTTAAAAAAACTATATTTAGCCCGAAACTCAACAGTTGAGTTTCGGGCTAAAGAGTTACTCTTTACCAACTTCATAAGTTTAGTGGTAGACCTATAATTTTGACTTAAATTCTATACCCGTTATAAAACTACGAAGAACCAATTTCAGTTAAGTTATTTAACTTAGACATACTGTTCAGTAATATGTCTGCCGTGGTCCAAACGAGAGCGTACTTAACAAGATAGCTGTCATCCAAGTATGCATTATGCGTGCGCTAATGACCTCTCATTAAATGTTGTAGATGTATATCCGAAAATATTTAAAATGAGCTTGTTTTTTATTTTTATATATATTTTCGAAAAATAATGCAAGTGTTTCAACATAAAAATCTTTTTTTGGCAAAAAACCCTTTACTTGCCAAATTAAAAAACTTATTGCTTGCAAAAATTATGTATAACGTAAGATAAATTGCCAAAAGAAGGTTTAACGCAGAAATAGAGATAGTAATATTTTAAAATAGTGTAAAGATAGCTATATTGTAAAATAGGTGTCGAGTAAAGCTTAAATCGAATATGGTCTTAAACTTTTTTGAACACCGTACCTCTTTATCATTATCATTAGACATCTTGACAGCTGATTGTTGCAGTGTTGTTAGTAAACTGCCTTTTTGGTGACTTATCTTTTACATATAAGTAACTAGCAGCCCGCTCCAGCTTCGCACGGGTTGACAAATTATACACTTAAACTTTCCTCGAGAATCATTCTATCGATAGGTGAAAACCGCATGAAAATCCGTTCAGTAGTTTTTGAGTTTAGCGCAAACATACAAACTAACTCAACCCGCCTGCCAAGCGTGGCGATTATTGGCATTCACTCCTCCATCATGAAGGGGGAGGCCTATGTTCAGCAGTGGACGTCTTATGGCTGAGATGATGATGATGATACAAACTAACACACAGACAGACGCGGAGGGAACTTTGTTTTATAAAGTTTAGTGTTAATAATAGACTACTGAAAAAATATAGACACTGTGATTGTAACCAGTAGGTACGTACTAATAAGATAGCTGTAACCTGATGCAAAAGGCGGAAGCAGTCAATATCAATTCAATTCAATCATTTATTAATAAAATCATTAAAATTCAAAGGTCCCTTTAATAGTTTTTCGCAAATAATTCGTAAACGGTAGCCTGTAGCTCATAGTTGCCCATCCATAGCAAAAGATACTCGTTTATAGTTCGTTTTTTTTAGCATTAGAAAGAACTCCACAGAAGCAAGCGTGCTGTTTTTATCAGGCTCTTTAATTGTTCATAATTATTGAATTATCTAATGTAGCATGGTTAATACATATAATTTACTTCAAATTATTACCGCTACAAGTGCCGGATTTGGAACCACCAGCTTACTTCTGCGAAATTCTTTCTAATGCTAAAAAAACGGACTATAGGTAAATAATCTGTATACAAATTTTCTACAAAATAGATTTAAAAAAAATCATTTATTTCAGATCAAAGATCCATATAATGTTAGTAACAATTTTGACTTAATAACTAAGTTAGTAGGTACAGAATATACAGGGTGTTCCAAAAGTAGCACGTCAAACTGACATTAGAGGGAGGACACCCTCTGACGGTGCCGGTATCCACTTGGAAAGCCCTTAAAGTTAATTTGAGAGTAAACATTTTCAAGGTATGCAGGCTGTTTTCATTTAATATTTACCTCCAGTGTCAGTTTAACGTGATATTTTTGGGACAACCTGTATATTTATTTTGTAGAAAATTTTATAAAAAATATTTACGTAGAAGACAATTTTTTGCTATGGTCTACCGTTTACGACTTATTTACGAAAAACTAAAAATAACGATCTTAGGATTAATTATAATATACTCCTGCGTTAATATCTTTTTAGGGTTCCGTACCCAAAGGGTAAAACGGGACCCTATTACTAAGACTTCGCTGTCCGTCCGTCCGTCCGTCCGTCTGTCACCAGGCTGTATCTCACGAACCGTGATAGCTAGACAGTTGAAATTTTCACAGATGATGTATTTCTGTTGCCGCTATAACAACAAATACTAAAAACAGAATAAAATAAAGATTTAAGTGGGGCTCCCATACAACAAACGTGATTTTTGACCAAAGTTAAGCAACGTCGGGCGGGGTCAGTACTTGGATGGGTGACCGTTTTTTATTGTTTTTTTTTTGCATTATGGCACGGAACCCTTCGTGCGCGAGTCCGACTCGCACTTGCCCGGTTTTTGATATGGCTCTAACACTAACCCCCTTATTCATAAACGTTTACTGAAGTTAACAAGCTGATAATAATCGTTTGTCCCTTTCCGACGTATCGGTATGATGGAAAGGGACAAACGATTATTATCGGCTTGTCAACTTTAGTAAACGAATTATTTCCCCCGATTGGCAATTTTTGGGGTTCCGTACCCAAAGGGTAAAACGGACCCTATTACTAAGACTTCGCTGTCCGTCCGTCCGTCCGTCCGTCCGTCCGTCCGTCCGTCCGTCTGTCACCAGGCTGTATTTCACGAACCGTGATAGCTAGACAGTTGAAATTTTCACAGATGATGTATTTCTGTTGCCGCTATAACAACAAATACTAAAAACAGAATAAAATAAAGATTTAAGTGGGGCTCCCATACAACAAGCGTGATTTTTGACCAAAGTTAAGCAACGTCGGGCGGGGTCAGTACTTGGATGGGTGACCGTTTTTTTTTACCGTTTTTTGCATTATGGTACGGAACCCTTCGTGCGCGAGTCCGACTCGCACTTGCCCGGTTTTTGGTCTTGTTTGGAGAGCGCTAATACTTATAAGACGCGACCAAAGTTTTACTAGCCGTTGACCGGGTGACAGAAACTTAATATTTAATTGACATACTTATTTACTTATGCGATGACAATAAGATGCATACCGAATAGAAATACAAATTAATTAGCACAATACCTTTATTGAACTAATATGACTCAAATTTGTTATTTTTACGATGCGCAATGATGAAGGGTATTCGACATTTAAATAGTCCAATAGACATTCCTCGTAAAATATTGTCTGCCACATACAATAGTTATTTGTTTCACAAGGAGGCAAAGTTGTTGTTTAACCGCTCGTGCTAATATTGATACCCGAACAAGCGAAAGATTCGAAAAATGGAATCTTGAGCGTTGCGAGGGTTTCAAAGCACGAGGGTTAAACAAAATTTGCCCCCGAGTGAAACACAAAATTTTTCACCACACCAATCCGAAGCAAATATTAAATGTAAAATATCAAACAAAATCAAACCAAATCAAATCTAAATAAAAGTTATTTAATATTTATCGTCCAAAATCATCTTAAAAAGGCAATCCTACCAGCAAACATAAGAAAACAACTCGAAATATGCATTTGGTTACTTTTCCTCACATGTGAATAAAATGCAACTTTGCTATCAGTTCTTGAAGTGCAAAGTAAGCCTTTCCGAGCTGGTGTGGTGAAAATTAATTAGCACAACACATACTTAACATTTATTAAACTATTATATGAATCATTTAGTTTTTTACGGTGCGCAACGATGTGGGGTCAGGCATTTAAATAGTCAAAAAGACAATCCTCGTAAAATATTGTCTGTCAGATACAAATATCATTATTATCATGTCAAATTTCTCTCCATTACGAAGCTAAGACATTGACATTGTCATCGTGACATGTTAAATGGCGAGATAAGAAACGAAAGTGGTTCCCAGGCCAGCGAAATGACAATCTTTGTACATGAATGTCGCTTACTTGGACAAATATGAAAAGAGATATCAGAGTTTTTGATACAAAATGATGTAAATGCAAGAAACTATATATATTATAGAGTTAGACCAATATAAGTCTGCACTCTGCAACGATTTTGATAGCACACGCAATGTAAGTACACAGGCACGCGTCATAATTTCATAAAAGTTTGGCGTTTAGAATAACATTTGCACAGTATGTGCTATCAAAATCGGTACTGAGTTAGCTTGGTGTGATGTTATCAATTACTAATTTTACATATAAACAAGACCGAAGTGATCCCATAAGTGTTCCGTGAACAAAGTTTTGTACGGAACACTAAAAATGGCTGTCTGTAATGTCGGTTTACGGACGATAATTTTGCGTGATAATGTCTGGATATGGATAATGGTTTGTCTAGATTGTCGCCATTCTATAATTTCCAGAATCTAATGACGACAGTGGAGCAAATGTTCACGCAGCAAAAATTTAACAAAATTGCTGAAAGATTGGGCAGAAATACGCTAGGAAATCACAATAAAATTAATGTGCTAAAGTTACTGACAGCTTTAATATTGGGTCAATAGAAAGGACAAGAGATCAAGAGAAAAGAGATCAAAGTTTGATATTTCTTCAAGTGCTTATTTTGAGTCCCGTTTTTTTTTAATTTTTTTTCTGTGATTTCTGTACTTTTTCCAAGAAACGAAACGTCAGAAAAATTATATCTAACTAGATACAATTTCATGAAAATACGGTTGAGAAATGCGACCTGCAGAGGAGAACAAATTTGGATATACCGATATACCTAAGTACAAAGGCATTTTTGCCTAAACTGAAACAGAGACCTTCGCTAACGCTCGATCACAAATGTCTATGACCCTGATATATCACAAACCGTGCATTCAAACTGTAAATTAATGAGTAAACAGAGCATGTGTGAAATGCATAAAACGATAAACAGGCAATTTTAATGTCAGAGTCAACAAGCATAAAAGATAAAGTAGTTCTAAACTCGTAATTTCCATATCTCACATTGTCACAATAGAAAGTAATATTTACGAGTGAATACTTAATAGCAAATTCTCATTATAGTTACATCTTTGCGTGATGTATTGTACGCATATCAAATCGTCTCGTTAACGATGGGCCGTGTCCGGGACGAAGCTTCCGGATATCGTTTTCTTTGGAAAGCATCACGGGATCACCTGTAGCCTCACCTCACCCTCATAGAAAAGTAAGCCCCGGAAGCTCCGGCCCGGACACGGCCCGGTCTAACGTGAGTCATCCTTAATGTAGTGAAAGATATATTTAATGTAGTATCAGCATCACATCACACGGAAATTAATACTACTTTAAACCGGAAATTCCCAGTATCATTGACCCAGACCGTGGCAATAAATTTTCTAATCTCTGCTAAAAAACTGGCAAAATATCCATTGTTCTCAATTGAAACGTCAACGGTTTCCGATTTTAGATAAATGTCATATAAGTTGACATGATGAAAATAAATCTCACGATCGATATATCGGTAAGAATGAAAATTGGAACAAAAATTATCTATTATTCTCAGGTGCTACTAACCTTCATTAATAGGAATTAGATTAATTAGAAAACAAAAGATAATCTGATTCCGGATTGACAGGGCATATCGCACTGGTATTTTAGTTTTTTACGGCTCTTTTCTACGAAGTACTTTCAACAAAGTTTTTGTGTATAATAATAAGTTTTTGGCAAAAATTTCATTTTTGGTACAAGCTTTTATCGCTGACTGTACTTTTCTTACGACAGACAACTAATACTCATCGAGACGATTTTAAAAACCCCTAACACAATTACGTTGCATTGTTTCATCACAGAGTTCCTATGGCCGGGTCCATATTGGCTCATATACAATTCATTATTCGAATATTTCTAATAATACCGCTTTGTAGTCATAATCATCGTTTCTCCGAAACTTGTTACTCATATATTTTTTTAATAGTTTTTTGTGCTACTACCTACATTATTCATAACGATACATAATCCGTTTTTTTTTACTCATAATATTGTCACTGAGAATGTATCTGTGCCCATAATGTTATTTGTAAGAATTTCTCGAAGACTAAGGCGAGCATTTGCTCTCGCTACGCTCGCTCACTGTGAGGGTCACAGGATTTCGGTTCTGTGAGGTTCTTACCTAACCTAACCCACCATTCTGACAGCATTTCGGTTCTGTGAGGGTCGCAGTTCTAACCTAACCTAACCCACCTTTCCGGCAGCATTTCGGTTCTGTGAGGGTCGCAGTTCTAACATAACCTAACCCACCATACTGGCAGCATTTCGGTTCTGTGAGGGTTACAGTTCTAACCTAACCTAACCCACCCTTCTGGCAGCATTTCGGTTCTGTGAGGGTCGCAGTTCTAACCTAACCTAACCCACCTTTCTGGCAGCATTTCGATTCTGTGAGGGTCGCAGTTCTAACCTAACCTAACCCACCTTTCTGGGAGCATTTCGGTTCTGTGAGGGTCGCAGTTCTAACCTAACCCACCTTTCTGGCAGGATTTTAACCTGACTTGACCTACAGGTGCATTCTGTTATAAATAAAATCAAATATGTCAAAATCGACATGTCGAGTAATAATATATGCATAAATTTTAGTAATAGAGAAATTTATGTAGAATGACATTATGAATATAATAAATTCGAAGTTCCAATGAGTATTGTTTAAAATGAAAATGTACAATGATCATTAGGATGTAAAATTATATGAGATACATTTTCGGAGTTTCAATAATCGAATTTGCAATTTTATATGAACTTTGGCGCACCCCCTATGGCCACCTCCTGTCTCCATCATCAGATCAGCTCGATAGTACCATAATATTGCATTGTCATGCGATTTATACATGCATGCAAAATTTCAGCTCAATCGGAAACCGGGAAGTGAATCAAATTTAACTTGCAAGATTTGATTACACACAGACAGACAGACAGACAACGGTCAGGTGAAACTAAAATAAAAGCTTGTAATAATTACTGCTTAGGCAAGTGCGATCGTTTATATAAAACGCTAATCGAATCTTAAAGCCTAAAAATCACCCTGTATTTACTTGTTGGACCAACGATGGACTAATTGTCATTGTCATGAGACATTGTCATAGTGGTGAAACAGGTGCCAGTGCTCCAAATACAGCTGTATATTCAAATTCCAAAGCTACCAGCTTCTCGTTTTAGTCTCAGAACATCTTCAATTAAAACAAAAGTAATACTTTGCTAATCTGCGAAATACGAAAAATAAATCAGTACTGACCCCTTATATTTACTTGCATATTTTGCTTATTAATGATACCACCTTCCCACCACAAAAATAAATACGCAAATAAATATAGTAAAAAGTACCACCAAAAATACAAAACTCGACGCGATTGATTTCGAATTAATACGAATTTTCGCAAATTAACGCCATTCTAATAATTATCCAGAACTCGTTCGTTTCTTTATACCAATTTTTAAAGTGAAACTAATTTCTAAAACCTCGAAATTTTGATTGCTTTTCTATTCAAAAGTGTAATTTAAAAACGCAAAATTAATTAAAATCGTCATATAGCACTTTCACCCACAAAACTGGTTTCGATTTGGCCAAAACTTGACTTATGGGAGACCTGGTGACCGAGATTTAAAAATTCGGTGAGATCTACATTTTTGGAAAGCTGACTTATCATTGATTTTAGGGAAGATGGCGCAGATATAATTAATTACTACCTTTTTAGAATACCTACTACCTTATTAAAAGGTCACAGCTGTGGGTGTATTATATAGTGTATCACATAAACATAACTCGTATAAGTACCTTAATTGTTTTGGAGAGTTTTTAAGACATATGATATGATTATTTAGAGAAAAGTTTGGAGAACTGACAGGAGATATTTTTTGATGGAGTTTCCATTTCGGGAGAAAACGATTTCCACTTTCAAAATCTTAACAACTCACTTTGATTTTGATGTCGATCTCATCAGCATTTTATACTAGGCTTATAGGTTTTTATTACACATTTTGAAAAAAGGATGAATTATAAATCTACTTAGTTAGTTTCATTGTAAAAATAAGATAATTTCAATACCAATTTGCCATCGGAGTCATGCTAAACTGCTACAAATTCACACAATCAACTCGAAATCAAATCACAAAAATCCATAAACCATGCGTTCCCATATTAAAAATCGATATACATTTAAGGAATAATTGAAAGTATGTTCGTGGGAACTTAGTTTTCACTTTCACTGCATTGTTAGTATGGGAGCCTGGTATTAGCAGGTTTCTATTGAATGCTTAATGTTTATTAAAGCTAGTTCGGACTGTTCGGAGGCTGATCGACAAATAGATTAAGTGGTTACATTTTACTCAAAACTCGCTACGCTCGTGGTTCAATTTCGGAATCTTTCGCTTAAACAACAACTTTGCCACTTTGTAAAATAAATAACTATTTATTTGTATGTTTTTTTGTTTCAGCGGCGGCAGATGCTGAAGCCAGTTCTTCCGGCAGGTCCATGGAGGAGCTACCCTCGCAACTAGGGAAGGAGGTGGAGGACTCTCTCACCTCGTTAGCGGATCTCGTGCAACATGGTGTGGCTAGGTAAGACTACGACTATTATGTTAAGCCCAGAATAAATTTAAAAGTGGAAAAATACTGCCAAGGTTGAGACTTGGGGCCCGATTCGGATTTTAAAATAGACATCTATTATACATCTTTTAGACATCACCAAGATACGATAACGATATGTTTAAGTTTTAACCTGTCTTGGACATTTGCGCGATTCTGGAGATACTCTTGAACGATTTCCACAGGATATGACTTAGAGATCCAATTCACATCAATTCTCATCTTACTCTAACGTAAAAGTGACATTGGTTGCCCGAATTGCGCTGCAAAAGAGAATTAGTTGATATCTAAACTATAACTTATCTAGAATGGATCTAGTACGTGTCGTCTCTTGTGAATATCTTGAAGTTCGAATACGGCAGTTGAACTCACGGCCTCTGGATCGATACTCCAGCGCTCTGCCAACTGAGCCACCAAGACCTCATACATAGCCAGCAAATCTTTCCACCATATTGGATCTAGGGGACTGTAGCGACGTCTACCGTCAGTGCGTTACACCACCGGATTTCCAAATCATTTATTTATTTCAAAAAAGTTAAACAGCATAACAGTAAAAACACCAAACCACTGCTAACTTAAAGATTAAAGAAAAAGAATACAATATGTATACAAGTCATCAAAAGTTACAAAAACATAAATTAACACATTTTAATAAACAGTAGAAGGACGTGCATCCATCTTCTCATAGAACCTCAAACATTCTTCACGCATCTTGGCATCAACACGTCATATTGGAAATAGTCATATTGTCGATAGTCATATTGGAATTGGTTTAAATACGTTTTTCTACTCCCGTACTTTTATTTGTCATTTAAAGGGTCGTGCACACACCTTTAAAACCCTACCTTATAGTTGTCAAGACAAGTCTTTAGTCTATTCCCCAAAAAAGAATTTGTGCATACACGCAGTATCTTTTTGGCGATTTTACGATACTTCGTGTAGTGACCACTTAAAAAATATTGAATGAAATACAGTGTTGCCAACCTTATTTTAAATGTCATCTCTGACAAATAAGTGAACCATAGCCATTTTTTTGTAATTTTATTCATTCATTCATTCTTTTCCCGCCCGTACCCTCCATTTTTGCTACTTCTTGATATAAAAATATTTGTTAAAATTACAATTTTAGTTCAAAGTAAGTGCTTGGTCGTAGAAAAAGTATTGTATGCAACGTTGTTTAACTGAGTCAAAAAATACTCGTGGCGTCTTTATTAACAATTTTCGGCTTCGCCTCAAATTGTTACTCACGCCACTCGCCTTTTTTGACCTCTCTTAAACAACGGTTGCATAAAATACTATTATAGCATCGTTCGCAAACGTTTCTGCTTGTTAAAAATTAATATAACATATCTTGTAATGGGGTAAAGTCACGGCAAAGTATACTTGATGACATTTTGAATGTGATATAAAATCGGAAAAGAAACTTGCAACATTTTCTAACCCGGGGTTAACCGGTTAAACCTGGAGTTACCATGGTTACCAGTACAATTTTCACTGGGTTAACGGTTTAACCGGTTAACCACGGGTTAGTGTGGGGTGGTGCAAGTGGCGCTAAGTAATGTTTTTAAAATTTTTAACGCTGTAATATTGGTCTTCCCATTTTTATTTAGTACCTATTTATAATAATATTAATAATGAATGACTATGTTTTATGATATTGAAGTTAAGATATTATAACGTGATGATAGCAATATGAGGACTACTTCCCCCGTACCTGCACTTATACCGGGTGTGGCCTGAAACACGAGCAAATAATTAAAACATAGATTGTACTCCTCAAAAGGTGATACTTTTGTTCAACAACTTTTAAAAATTATGAAGTCTTTAGACTTCCTATTTTTCATACAAAATAAATATTATCTTCAATGGACGCCATTATCATTGTGATTGACGTTGCTTGCCACGCCTAAAACATGACAAAATTCGCAATACATTGCGTCTTAGAATAAACTTTAAAGTGTATTAAAAATCAAAATGCAAGTTATTTTTAAAAGTCGCTGAACTAATGTTGGGCAGTATGAAGAGTTCAGCCTATACTTTAATTTTTTGCTCATATTACAGGCCATACCCGGTATGTACTTAAATCTAGCAATTACAACATTATCTCAGATTCCTACATTACCAATCATACTACTAACTAACCATTTACAACCACTTCCCATAGAAAATACCCAATTAAGTACAAGACCACATTACGAAAACCACATCACCCGAGTGATTCAAAAAGATCCTATCTTTAGAGCTCGTCGCTCCGCTTAAGATTCTTTATAGCTGAGTGGACTAATAGCGTCAAACGCATGTAGAGCATAATTACTATGAGTTTCTCTCGCCCACATAAACATCCTGCTTTCTTTGGTATAAACATATGTCGAAAAGACTGACTCACTGCCTGATTCGAATTTAAGCTTATTCGATCTGTATCCGATATGGAGCACTGGTGGCCTAGCGGTAAGAGCGACTTGCAATCCGGAGGGCGCGGGTTCAAACCCGGTTCTTACCAATGAGTTTTTCGGAACTTATGTAATGGCTGGGCCAACGCCGGCCAGTCCAAGGGACGCATTAGAGCGAGCAAGTGATATTGCTATCTCATTCTACCACATGGCTGCGTCTCAAGGAGTGGCCGGCGTTGGCCCATCGTGTAGAGGAGTCATAAGAAGTGTACCATCATTTGATATTTCCCAGTCGCTTTTCGGTGAAGGAAAACATCGTGAGGAAACCGGACTAATCCCAAAGTTTACCCTCTGGGTTGGAAGGTATACGTCATAATTTCATAGAAGTTTGACGTTTAAAATAACACTTGCGCTGCGTGGGCTATCAAAATGGCTGCAGACTTTTCAGTCACCCTGTATGTCATTCAACACCTAATTTTCCTCACGTTCAACAAATACTTGCGCATGCTCATAGGAAACGAAATTTGACACTGTCACTGGAGAAATTTGCTTTTCTACTCAAACAATGGTGTTTGGTTAGCACATAAGCTCCATTTTATTAAGTCGGTTAGCGTATGTGTAGTATTTACGTAATGGTTTCACTGTTCATTGACACTACTCTTAGAGCGTTTCATCAGGTCAGATGACAAGCAAAAGTCACTATATACTAAAAAAAATTAAACAAAAATCGACCTTCTTTTAGTACTAATATGGTTCACTATGGCTATGAACTTGTGGTGGTACTTCGTGACTTTTGCTTGTCACCCAACGATTTAAATAGTAACTGGAGACGTCATGGCTATCATTTTCTGTACAAAACAGTTTACCGATTTTTGCGGGGGAGGGGACGTCAAATGTATTGCTATTTCTACATGATTTGTACGTAACGTAGTTACAAATAGCCATGTCAGTCCATAGACAACTTGGTACGAGTACAGTCGACGTCAAAGAGAAATTTACAGCCAAAGTAACAAAAAAATGTTTACACGACCTAAATGCTATGACAATAAAGTCGTGTAAATATTTATTGAGGTAGCAAAAATAAAAGAATTAACAAAATAATTAAACTAAAAATTAAAATTAAAACTAAAACTAAACTCTAACAACTATATACACATATTTACAGATAAAAAATGGGAGCTAGCTCGGCGCCGGATGGTAGGGTGCCCAGAAGGCTGGTGGCATTGCCGCGCTGAATGGCAATGCCAATTCGTTGGGCAAGG
This sequence comes from Cydia fagiglandana, assembly GCF_963556715.1. Classification (NCBI taxonomy): domain Eukaryota; kingdom Metazoa; phylum Arthropoda; class Insecta; order Lepidoptera; family Tortricidae; genus Cydia; species Cydia fagiglandana. The sequence goes on from NC_085956.1 coordinate 4,618,062, forward strand.
AAGTACCCAGCCCTCTGGTCACCCGTAGTAGTCGTGTAAATAATTTTTTGTAACGTTAGTCGTAAAGATCTCTTTGACGTCGACTGTACAATGTAGTATTACTGCAAAGTTCTGCCGCCAGAGTGCAGCACTATGTTTAGTAAACCATAGAGTAACTTATACATACTATAGTGGTCTATGGTCTAGTGGTGTTTTTCAAACTTTTTCGTAACTCGACCCCCTTAGGACGAACAAAATGTTTCGCTTATGTATTGTATTAAGGCTGGCAGAGGCTTCGCGACCCCCCAGGGGGTCGCGACCCACAGTTTGAAAAGTATAGACTGACCGCTTAAATGAGTCCTCGCCTGCGCTTTACGGGGGCGCTGGGGTAGGACGACTAAGGGCGGCGGGGAAGGTTCAGGCGGCAGGCTGGCAAAAACAAAATAAAATAAATATCCTCAATTGCTCAAAGGTTAACTGGAAACGGTCCCTGAAAGGGATAAGTTCGCCTTTGTACTAATGATGTGTGTTATTTCATGTTTTGTTTCTTTTTGTACAATAAAGTATTTTACTACTACTACTACTAAATATTTTATTTTGTTTTAGCATAAAACAGTAAAAAAAGTATAATTTTACTCGTAGAAAAAGTATTGTATACAATAGTGACACAATCAAGCTTTTCACCCTCGTACCTCACTTAGGCAACTCAGCATGCTTTGTTGCCTTAACACGGTACTCGACTGAAAAGCTGTCTATTATATCACGATTATAAAATACTATATTAGCACTTATAAAATACACATTGGTAGCAAAACGCTCGAGATACTTGTATCATATAAGACACAAAAGAGTATCTAATTGAGAACAAACTTCAAATGTTTTAAATTTATATATTTATATAAAAAAAAAAAAATTATCAACACTTAGTTAGTAATTTACATGTTTACCATAGTAAAAAGCGAAAGTCACACATATTTGCTTATCAAAGAATCGAACTCGCACACATGACGCATTTCGTTCACTTTCACCGTCCGAGTCTGAACACGAATTAAGGTGCGTCCACACCACTGCAAACTGTGACGGTGCGGAATCGCAGTGACGCACCGTAAGGGCTCATTTAGACGGTGCGAGAACTCGCTTGTGAGTTTCATTACATTGCGTTATTTGATTGGTCGGCTGAATTGATGTATGTACATACAATGGTGCGCAATGTAGCTAAAATCGTATACCTACGAGTTCACGCGCCTGGTCCAAGAAACGTCTGCAGCAATTTTGATAACCCACGCAGTGCAAATGTTATTTATACGTCATAGTTTTGTAGAAGTTGGACGTTTAAAATAACACTTGCACTGCGTGGGCTATCAAAATCGCGGCAGACTTTTCTTGGCAACTCTATCGTTTTTATCGCATGCTCTTCACACCGCTGCTTAAAAGATAACTCAGGTCACCGATCACCGATCAGCCGTCATAGAAAATTACATGTCGGATGCCTCGGCCCGGGCACGGCCCAGTCTAGCGTGAGTCCTTAAAACACGCCGATGGGATTTATTTATTAATCTGTGATTTTATCGCATAATAAAATCGTAAAGTTTACGGCACGTCACTGCGATTCCGCACCGTCAGCGTATTTTGAGCAGCAGGGCTATAACCGCGAAAATTGAAGTTCGCAAATTGCGGGGATTTTTCTCTGTCACTCAAATTACGCCTTCATTGGAGTAAAAGAGAAAGATCCCCGTAATTTGCGAATTTCGGTTTTTGCGGTAGCCGCTCTGTGTGGATCTCGGAGTAATTAACAATGGAGCCTCCATTAACAGGCATTCCCCTCTGTCGAAAATAGGCGGCCAATGGTCAACCATATGTATGGACTGACGTTTATCTGACATGACGTACCTATACATTTGATGTGCCCCTCCCCCGCAAAAAACGGCAGACTATTTTGTACCGAAAATTTTAGGCATGGCGTCTCCGTTGTTAATTACTCCGAGGTGTGGATGGCACGCAATAAACGGTGCGCTTACAATGCGTCACTGCGATGCCGTACCGTCACCGTTTTTAAGCAGCGGTGTGGTCGCACCTTTATGCACGAACTGGTCCGCAGGTGTCAGAGAAGGTCGTGTTTAGTGGATCACGCCAAATGTATAATGGCGGTTCTGCGTTTGAAGTGGTATGCTTTTTCGTCTACATGCGAAGTACGTATTGGAAAAAAACCAAATGGGTAAACTAGGAGCATCAAAAGTAGAGATCAGACTACGCGTTAAAAGTATAATAATCACTTAACAAAAAGGTATATGTCTCATATGTAAACCAATTGGACTGTGACAGGTACTTTTGAAAGCGAATTTTAGAGATACCGTCAACCGGGGTGAATAGGGATTACTGAGGAGAATGGGGACAAAACGGCCCCCAGATAGTTTAGGACTGAACCGAAATAGGTCGTGTTTCACCAATATTCTCAAAAATTGGGTTCCGAAAAGACTGAGAAACACCTAAATCTGCGTGTGATCAACTAAGGCCCACTTGCACCATTCCACTAACGCGGGGATAACCGGTTAAACCCTTAAACCAGTGTCAAATTGTACTAGTAACATTTTAACTCCAGGTTTAACCGGTTAACCCTGGGTTAGTGGAAGTGGCCCCAATGGTAACATTCCAATTCTAACCGCAGCTGCACTACCGGTACTGAACGCGTCGCTGTCATTGTCAATTTCCATAGTAAAATGAACAGTAATGCAGCTATCGTTGGAAATGGACTGTCACCTTAAGGGTGACTAAAGGTATTCCATCGTGATTTTCTGCTAATTTTCCCTATTCCACAGGGCGATGTCCAGAAAACATGATCACGAGGGCGGCGGCATCGACAGCATAACCATCTCCACAGGCGGCCAAGGCCAGAAAAAGATGAAGAAGAAAAAGCAAAAGCCCGCAAAGATCCACCTGGTCCACCCAGTCATGATGCAGGAGATGGAGCCCAAAGGTCGGGCGTTCGGGCGGACCCAGTCCTGGGTCATAGGAGAGAATGCCACGAGGAAGGGCAGGGGGATGATGGAGGATTTCTTGAGCATGGGGGATAAGGCGCTGGATGCCGTGGCAGAGCATGCCGTGAAGAGTGATGAAGAAGAGAATGGGATTGCGGATAAAAGTGGAGTCGAAGGTTGGTGGTGGTTGCATGTACTCTAGATTTTAGACGTTTGTTCTGAGTCATATTCGCGGAAACATTTTGTAAAGTGACAGTAGAATGTGATAGTGTTTCCAGTTATTTATTTGCATAGGGAAACAGACAGCATATAATTACACCTAAAGTTAAAAGAATTAAGTTAATACAATTGCCAGAACAGTTTCCACTTATGGGTAACACAATTATTGGTCTGAGTGAAGTAACATGCACTTATATAAATTAACAAGGCAATTACAAACTAAACCTAAAGATTATACAATTAATGACAAAAGACTACAATTAATACCAAATGACAAAACTTATCTGGTAGAAGTGGGTAGAAGCAGTACTGATAATTCCGCTGCTCGATGGTAGATTTCGACTACGAAAATAATAGTCGCATTGGTACTAAAACTGATGTATGGAGTGAGCACTCTATGTATTTTTTTCTCTATGATGATGTTAATGATCAGATTGATAATTCGTTAAGATATTTTTAACTTATTTAAGCTACACCACATTACAATTGGGATACCTAATAGTTAAGTATAATTTCAGGAACAAAACATCCTTGAACAATACTGGTAAATACATTGGAAATGCATTTGATTGCACTTGTGATATGCATCTTGACTTGCATTTGCATGTTATAAATATTCCTCAATATGCCATACAAGATGAAATAAGCATTTATTGCATGTAATAAGTATTCTTCTATACTAAGTATCGATTGCAATTTGCAATAGTGCATGAAATATATATAGATATTACATTTTTTTACTATTGAATTTTATGTGATCGTTTTACCAAAATATCAATGTATCAACCAAAACTAGTGATATTGTTATTAGGTATAAGACTTGTGTCGAGACCGTCGGAAAGTAGATGGCGCCCTGTAACCCCATATCTTATTTTGTCGTGACGAGGCTGTCAAGCGCTAATTTAAAAAAAAAGGAAAGTTAATATTAATCACAAAGCTTTTATAAATATATCGTGCAAAACATGAAACCAATCTACTTAGTGAAATGATATGATTTATTTCGACGTAAACAATATACCAATATACTGAGGAGACAGTATGAGTTACCTACATGAAAGATATAGATATATTATACATTTCTTGAGGGATCTTCACTCTTCAAGTATAATGTTCAGTAGAGGATTCCTGCTCCGTCTTCGCAAGTTCGCATTTTCCAAAAGCTTTGATACGTCGTCTGGTACCTTATGGAGATAGCTCTTATCACATAAATTTGGACTTTAACTTTCAGCCAAAAAATTATTTATGAATATGCCTTTCCCCATTCTACTTAGTGAAATCTTCTCCATTTTAAATGCATTTGAAATTCGCATGAGCATGCATTATACATTACATCATTAAACTGCATTTTATAAACGTTGTATTTTAACGATTTTTTAATTAAAATTTCTAACGGACTTTTATTTTACGATTAAAACACCTCCTAAGACATGTAAGTATATAATTATTTTCGAGAACATTCTTAACGATGAATAAATTATTGAATTTCACTTCCGTGTCTAATAGCTATATGTCTAGACGACCTAGATTGTTATATAGGTTCATAATGCAAATTAAGCATCATAAAATTATCATCCGGCCCGGTCTAGCGTGAGTCATCCTTTACATGACCAATAGAGGAATAACACTTAATTTGTGATATTTTTAAACGACTTCAATTCCAAAAGGAGGTCCTGTATTCGTTGGTTTTTTTTAAATAGTTTATTCAATACATATGAAAAAGGATCCTAAGACGATTGATGCATCGCATTTGCATTGACGAAAAACGTTTAGTGTTACGCTTAGATCACGATAAAACAAATTTATTATAATAATATAATAAGTATTAGTAAGTTTAGTATAATAAGTTTAATATAGTACCTAAGTTATTCATTTTTCCATACTTAGAGACTTGACCACATAGTTTGCGTGAAGCCAACGGAACGCATTAATTGCATGATGCCGCGCAGTCTATGTGGTCAAGCCTTTATACTTAATCCATTAAATACAAAGAAGGAACTTGTTTCATTATCTGTGGTTCGTCTTCTATAACATTCTTCTAATTTTAGAGCAAAGAGGCAAAAAGAAGAAGAAGAAGAAGGCCATCCTGAAGCTACTGATCCTCGGAGCCGTGCTGAAAGCCAAGATCGGGACATTGCTGCAAATTCTGTCCTTCAAATTGCAGGTACTTTATTTGTGACGTTATCTATGAAAAGGGACCTTATTGGATGCTCCGATATAAATACAATGCCGCGCGACGCTGAGCGGCGTAAGCGCCATCGACAATACGGTCCCTTTTCGTAGATAATGCCCCATTTATTTAATAACAGTTTCCCCCAATGAGGTTTTCCGCGATCGAGATTTTCACTAGATGGCAGCACCGTGGCGAGAGGTCTTTTTGACAGCTGCTGTCAAAATCCCCCAATAAAAAAATGGTTAAACATGTTTGGTAGATTATGACAGCTAGACCTCTCGCCACGGTGCTGTCATCTAGTGAAAAACTCGATGACGGATGCCGTAATTGATTTCCACTCATTTTGAGTAACTGACCTGCTAGCATTGACATATATCTCAGGACGGGCCTTACGGCCATTAAGAATGGTACTAATTCAGCGGTGTCACTCACGAATTCGAGCCAATCGTGCAGTCTAATGGCTCCTCTACACGATGGTCCTGCGCCGGCCACTCCAAAGGACGCAACCATGCGGTAGAATGAGATATCAATATCACTTGCTCCCTCTAACGCTTAAGTGCGTCCCATGGAGTGGCCGGCGTTGGCCCATCGTGTAGAGGAGCCATAATGCCACAACGCGATGGCGTGTACGTGACATTGCTGAACTAGCTGGGACATCAGTTAGCCAGTGACGGCTCCTCTACACGATGGGCCAACGCCGGCCACTCCAAAGGACGCAACCATGCGGTAGAATGAGATAGCAATATCACTTGCTCCCTCTAACGCTTAAGTGCGTCCCATGGAGTGGCCGGCGTTGGCCCATCCTGTAGAGGAGCCCTGAAACCTGTGTCGAGACGTCGGTAAATAAAGGTAATTGAATAAATTTCGCGTTAAATGTGAGTTAATATTGCTGAACGTATGTTTAGTTTTAATTTAAATTTTAGATTAATTATTTTGTTGTTACTTTTATTTTTGTATACCTCACAAGACTGCATAGGATTGCTGAACTAGCACCATTCTTAAGGTGCCCACTGATTATCGCCCGCCGGATATCGGCCTGTCAGTTAAAAAGTTAGAAGCAAAGACAGCTCCGAACAACTGACAGGCTGATATCGTCCGGCGAACTGGTAAACTGTGGGCCGCTTTAGTGTACGTAAGGCCCGTCTTTAGATATATGTCATTGGACAATTTTTACGATAGGTATACGTGGCCTGTCAGTCACATATTCATTTCTACCTATAAGCGCCACTTGCACCATCCCACTAACCCGGGGTTAACCGGTTAAACCGTTAACCCAGTGTCAAATAGTACTGGTAACAATGGTAACTCTATGTTTATTTTGTTAACCTCGGGTTAGTGAATAGTGCAATGCAAGTGGCCCTAAGGCCCACTTGCACCATCCCACTAACTCGGAGTTAAGCGGTTTAACCGTCAACCCAGTGTCAAATTGTACTGGTAACCATGGTAACTCCAGGTTTAACCGGTCAACCCCGAGTTAGTGGAATGGTGCAAGTGGGCCTAAATAGAATAAGTGATGAGTTGATGACTTCCACAGTTAGTAAATATTTTAATTTTTTAACCAGAAAAAACAATAAATATTTTTTTTAACGATTGGAAAATGACAAATGTGTAATGTTTTTATCTCAATCGAAGGGCGTAAACATCGATTACCCTGAAGTCTTAGTTAGAGTTAGACCAAGAAAAGTCTGCAACGATTTTGATCGCACTCTCAGTGCAAGTGTTATTTTAAACGTCACACTTCTATGAAATTCTGACGTATAAATAACACTTGCACTGCGTACGCTATCAAAATCGTTGCAGACTTTTCTTGGTCTAACTCTATTAGTATACGCTTCACGCATAGTCACACAAGAAAGTGGATGAACGATGGACGATGAGTGTTATGGACTTAGCAGTGAAATTACTGGACCGTAAAAGATGTGATTCATTTATGGCGACATGTCTGTCGACCATCATTTAAAGAGGGCGTGATCAAATACAATTAGGGTCAATTGCACCATTCGCTAACCCGGGTTTAAGTGCCCATCAACGTACTCAATAGCGCCACTGTTAAATAATTGTAATTATGTATTTAAATTTAACGATACATACGACCGGTCTGGCCTAGTGGGTAGTGACCCTGCCTATGAAGCCGATGGTCCCGGGTTCGAAACCTGGTAAGGGCATTTATTTGTATGATGATACAGATATTTGTTCCCGAGTCATGGTTGTTTTCTACGGATTTAAGTATTTGTATATTATATATATCGTTGTCTAAGTACCCACAACACAAGCCTTCTTGAGCTTACCGTGGGGCTTAGTCAATTTGTGTAAAAATGTCCTATAATATTTATTTATTTAATATTTATTTATAAAGTGGATGAACGATAGACGATGAGTGTTAGGGATTTAGCAGTGAAAGGCGTGATCAATTACATAGGGTCACTTGCACCATTCACTAACCCGGGGTTTAGAGCCCATCTACGTGCTTACTAGCTGGTAAATTCAATATATATATATATATATATGTATTTCAGAAATTAATGTTACAGGAGACGCAAATTAAATCAATGTTTTTGGATTGTTTATTTATTCTGTGATTATGCTAAATTGAATGTAGTTAAAAACAAACAATAAGATATTCTATCGTAGTTATGAATCAAGTCAAACTGACAATCGCTATAGGCCACGTGTATGAACTATAGGGGGCAGCATTTGATCATCTCGGCCCCACCTTATTTTTTTTAGTTCATACTGCTTATGTAACACATCTTTAATTATTTATTTTTGCAGGTTAAATTCTTCATTCTGGCGCTGATCGGTCTGGGCATCAACTTGGCGCGGTTCTGGATCGACGTGAAGAAACAGCATCAACCCCCGCAGAAGGTCTGTTTCATTTAATACCTCAACTTTAACGCTACGTCTTAAAAAGCGAACAACTCGCGACGCGGCGCGGCGCGGCGGGCCCAAGGCGTTCGCGTTCGCAACGAGATCGCCCACGTTGCAGTGTTGGCTGAAACGTTAATGCAATTGAAAATGTTAACCATTATAAATTGAATCGTAAACTGTAATCGTCCGTTACGGTATAAGGTTCAATTTATAATGGTTAATGACCAACATTTTTCAATTGCATTAACGTTTCGGCCAACACTGCCACGTAGGACACTTCTAGAGGCATAGGCGTGCCCAGCATTTTTTAAAGGGTGGGGCAGAAATAGGGTTACGTGCCTAAATTGTTCCTAAAAGTTTTTAGGTTCTCGTCAGACCACAGACCAGGGTGGGGCAAGTTGCCCCACTTGCCCCACCGTGCGTACGCCTATGTCTATAGGTATCAAAGGATTGATTCAACCCGCGTCGCATCGCTTCGCTTCCCGTTCGCGTGTTGTTCGCCTACGTATAGTTCGTTTTTTTTAGCATTAGAAAGAACTCCGCAGAAGGAACCGTGCAATTTTTATCAGGGTCGTTAATTGTTAATATGTAATTATTGAATTATCTAATGTAGCATGGTCAATATATATAATTTACTTCAAATTGTTACCGCTAAAAGTGCCAGATTTAGAACCACAAGCGAACTTCTGTGAAGTTCTTTCTAATGCTAAAAAAACGGACTATAGTACGCTGCGTAACTAAATGCGTATGCATTGCCATGCCAATGTGATGGGATGCAGCCTACACAACAGTGGCGGTGCGTCCATAAAAGCCGATTCCAACCGGCTTGCCTGTTTTTGGACATTTGAGCAGAGTTGTAAAAGGAAATATGTAAGCCAAGTTAGCCCCGGCTTGCCTATGGATATGTTTGACGCGCCGCCACTGCTACACAATCCGGATCCCTTTGTTTGACATAATTATTGAAAGTCATGTTATGATTGTGAGATTATCATTAAGCATAATTCTAAAACCGTTAACTTCTCGGGATTTTCGCAAGGTTCTCCTATAGGTAGGTTAGGTTTGTTTTATGGCAATCCTGCAAAATTACGCGTATCTGAGACTTTATACAATAGAAACCCTGTTTCTTCATATACCAAAATAGATATAAGTAGTTATAAGAATATTACGGCACTATTGATGGTTATCAACCATATAGAAACATACAAATAGAAATTGTTTATTGACCTAAACTACTTTACTCGCATGACAGAACATACCTATAATTTCAATCCATCGAAATTTCTAATACAAATTTCACCATCCATAGATATGTAATTTGTACAATTCAGTTATTCGAATGTATAGGTATGTGCTTATTATCGATATAACGGTGGGATATCGATTTTCAAACCATGTCGAAGTTATTTGAAAGTACGATAACTATGAAAATAGCCTTTTTTGTACCGTTATAACTTCAGATGGTAGGTTTGGTAAGTACATAACTGACAATACATCCATAGTATCTGAATGTACAGTTACCATTAGATATATCAGAGCGGCCGAGGTGGTCAAAAATATCTGAACGCGCACTCTAACGGCTTGACAATGAAGACGCTTTAGGGGCTATTCATAAATTACGTCATTTCAAATTAGGGGGGGGGGGTCTGGACATCGGATGACGGTAGCATGAAGTAAGAGGAAATGGGTCATTTGAAGCATGATTTTTGGATGATTATAGGGGGGGGGGGTCAATATCCTCAAAAATCGATGACGTAATTTATGGACAGCCCCTTAGCCGCTCCGATATCTGATGGCGACTACACTCGCGCACCGAGGATTTCGCACTATTGCCCGACTGTGAATTCGTTTCTGCTTCATTACCTCTAATACATCCGTAACTATGCCATTTCATAGTGTGAGGCTTAGTTTTAGTTCTATATGTACCTACCTACCTAAAATCGTAATTATTAACTTGGACTTTAGATACGATACCTACGTAGTGTAGTATTTATTGTCTAAATGTAAAAATACATGTATATTGTATAAAGTTCAATTCCATTTAAAAACTAAACTCATTTGTACGAGTACGAGTAAGTAAATTAAAAACCGGGCAAGTGCGAGTCGGACTCGCGCACGAAGGGTTCCGTACCATAAAGCAAAAAAAAAAAAACGGAAAAAAATGCAAAAAGAAAACGGTCACCCATCCAAGTACTGACCACGCCCGACGTTGCTTAACTTTGGTCAAAAATCACGTTTGCTGTATGGGAGCCCCACTTAAATCTTTATTTTATTCTGTTTTTAGTATTTGTTGTTATATTAGCGGCAACAGAAATACATCATCTGTGAAAATTTCAACTGTATTAGCTATCACGGTTCGTGAGATACAGCCTGGTGACAGACAGACGGACGGACGGACGGACGGACGGACAGCGAAGTCTTAGTAATAGGGTCCCGTTTTACCCTTTGGGTACGGAACCCTAAAAATTCTTCATTAACAACCTATAGAAATGCAAAGAATTTTGATGAAAAGCTGTTGTAAGCTTGTAACACCTTCACCATAGCAATTACGATAATGTAACGTTTCGCCATAGCCCATAATTAATAATTAGTTACTCAGTGTTATTTATCATTTCTTTATTGCTACTTCGCTACACACTACAATGTAGTGGTACAGTGAACGCAATTTCTAATAGTTTGCTATAGTTTCTGCTGTGTTGCTATCATTGCTGCGAACCTAGCCGCTACCATACAATCAAAGTTACATTCTCATTATAAAACGACATTCTAAGTTCTAAAATTAAAAAATATTACATTTTGATTCTGTGTATGGTACTACTAGATTTTAACCGACTTCAAAAATAAAGGAGGAGGTTATAAATTCGACCGTTTTTTAGTGTTCCGTACAAAACTTTGTTTACGGAACACTTATTTTGTATGTATGTACCTTATAACTTCGTCATTGGTGAACCGATTTGGAAATATTTTTTTTTGTTTGAAGGTATATAGTTCCAAGAAATTATATACTTTTAGTCGACAGGTATCTGAAATCGCATGCGATCTGTTGCAACATTTGTAGAGGCCTTTGAAAACAAAAATCTTAACAAATTATACACCTATACGGCTCCCATCAGTTTGGCATTGATATAAACGCTATCGTGAACTTAATTTACTTTCTATGCATCTCGCTCGTACTGACATACGGCTCGATTCGGGAAATGATTAAGAGATGCACTAGATATGAAATAGTAAAGATATGTGACGTTCCACGACAAAAGGTACCTTATGGCGGCTGGCGCTAACGTCGCATAGCGCCGCAATAATATTGGAGCGACGTTAATAATCGTAAGCGCCAACCGCCATAAGGTACCTTTATCCGTGGGACGTCACATATCTTTACTATATCGTATCTAGTTAATCTCTAATTCACTTTCCGAATCAGGCCGTTGGGGATTCGAACTTTAAGATACCTACCTACGTCAATTAAGAGATCTTGAAACGATATGGATTAGATGTGTCAATGTCAAAAGTGACGTACATGTTGAAGAAACGTCACATCTGACACTGACATAATTTATCTAATCCATATCGTTTTTATATCTACTAATTGACGTATCTTAAAGTTAGAATCATGCCGTTTGTTTTATAAGGTGTATATAGTGATGTCAAAAACCATATTCACTCATGTTTTCGCTTTTCATATCCCACTTAATGAATACGAATGGTTAACGGTATTCGTATCACGAAAGAAAGTGCTTACTACCGCGACCTTAATCTTTAGATTAAATATAATAATTAACTGAATAAAACATGCGTGCGCGCATATTAATTTGATGAAACGCTACCCAGTCTAGCGAATATGATCTCTATGTGATTGTGTTAAGGTTGATTTGTATAGTAGGAAAGTACGTGGGAAAGGGTAAGGATTAGTAGTTGTATGAAGGATGTATGATAACGGATATATTTATAGGTACTTCGTCTTAGGATTATAAAGAAAAAGAGGTATACGGTTAAATTAAACACTTTCTTTAGAATTTTAAGGCGGGATTCCACTAGTGTGCGGCACTTTAAAAAAGCACTTTCTTTAGAAACTTAAGGTGGTATTCCACCAGGGTGCGGCACTGGGCGGCACAAGCACACTCGTGGAATTTCGCCTTTATAGACTTAGGTACATACCTACTTCAAAAGTTTTGAAGTAACAAAAGTCGAACTATACAATACGGACACGTAATAGGACACCTAAAAAAGGAAGTAATTAGAGTAAGACCAACAAAAGTCTGCAGCGATTTTGATAGCCCACGCAACAAGTTTATAACATCGTCATTTCATAGAAGTTTGACGTTTAAAATAACACCTGCACTGCGTGGGCTATCAAAATCGCTGCAGACTTTTCTTGGTTTAACTTTATCAAAAAAATTACGAGTAGGTATAAGAACCAGACACCATCAGTAATTTTGTCATTATTTTTAACACGTTGACTGAGGGGGTGTTACCTCTATCAGGAGTGGCTCACTCCGCGATTTCGTCGCTTTGCTACAGGTAGATAAAAGTACATCCGTTCGACCCCAATTTTGGGGTTTGCCATAAGCCGCGCGTGGCGCTGTCGCCACCTAGCGGCGATATGTGTGCTGATCGTGACAGACGCGTTTTGTTAAAGAGTGAGTCTTCTGTACCTACGAGTAGTACTATTATTTATTCTGTCCCTCTACCCTCCATATGTACAGTCACCTGCAATAATATGTTACACAACGAAAGCCGCCAAAATATCTGACACGATCTTATTTGTAGAGCCATAAGAGCAACTGCCGTATTCGAACTTCAAGATATTCACAAGAGACGACACGTACTAGGTCCATTCTAGATACGTTATAGTTTAGATATCAACTAGTTCTCTTTTGCAGCGCAATTCGGGCAACCAATGTCACTTTTACGTTAGATAGAGTAAGATATCTATTAGATGTGAATTGGATCTCTAAGTCATATCCTGTAGAAATCGTTCAAGAGTATCTCCAGAATCGCGCAAATGTCAAATTTGACAGGTTAGATCTTAAACATATCGTTATCGTATCTTGGTGATGTCTAAAAGATGTCTAATCGATGTCTACTTATTTCAAAATCCGAATCGGGCCCCAAGTCACATATTTTTGCGGCCTTCGGAGAGTATCATATTATTGCAGGCGACTGTACGACCTTGTATAACTACCTACTACCACAGAATAAATAATAGTACTAGATACAGAAGACTCACTCACTAACAAAACGCGTCTGTCACGATCAGCACACATATCGCCGCTAGGTGGCGACAGCGCCACGCGCGGCTTATGGCAAACCCCAAAATTGGGGTCGAACGGATGTACTTTTAGCTACCTGTAGCAAAGCGACGAAATCGCGGAGTGAGCCACGCCTGCTACTACCCACATATCTCAGTCGACAGACTGGGTGCATCCCACCGCCGCATGAAGGTCTCGAGGTCAGCTTGCACTTTCTCTGCATTGATGCACCTAGCGATGCCGGCGATAACTTGAAATAAAGGCTGTACAGTCAGCAGCAGAAGTTGCTAAGCGGGCGAGGTGTTCAAAATGGCTACAAATATAATGACCACCAGAAAATACTTTGGTACCCTAAATAAAAAAATCATGCTTACCAAAAAACATTATTGAACACCAAAAAAATACGGCCTAAAAATACAAAAGCACCACCATTTTAATTACGACTGCACTTCAAATTGTATTCAAATACCAAATATATTGAATGATCACCAAAAATCATTAATGATCACCAAATCTTGAAGACCAAATTAATGCGATATTTTCACCTAAATAAACCACTATGATTACCAAAAAATGTATACATATTAACAAATAAAGTAAACTGATGCAAAAATTACTAGCCCCTCTCGCTCATACCCCCGTAGCCCGCACCGCATACCTACCTAACCTAATACGAAACGAAATGCTACTAGAAAAGTGGGTTAGGTTAGGTTTGAACTGCGACCTTTACAGAAACGAATTGCTACAATAAAAGTGGGTTAGGTTAGGTTTGAACTGCGACCCTTGCAGAAAAGAAATGCTACTAGAAAAGTGGGTTAGGTTAGGTTTGAACTGCGACCCTTACAGAAAAGAAATGCTACTAGAAAAGTGGGTTAGGTTAGGTTTGAACTGCGACCCATGCAGAAACGAAATGCTACCAGAAAAGTGGGTTAGGTTAGGTTTGAACTGCGACCCTTGCAGAAAAGAAATGCTACTAGAAAAGTGGGTTAGGTTAGGTTTGAACTGCGACCCTTACAGAAACGAAATGCTACTAGAAAATTGGGGGTTAGGTTAGGTTAGAACTGAGACTGTTACAGAAATAAAATGCTACAAGAAAAAGGTGACGAAGTGGATTAATTAATTTAATAGGATAACGGTATATTAAATATTTGCACATTTTAAATTATATCTTTGGGTTTACAATGATTATTTTGGAGTCATTTGCTTTAATAGGATAGCAAGATTTAAAAATTTGGTTATAATTTTACATTAAAATGGAGTTCTAATTTTGGTGGTCATTTACTATTTTTGGGTGTACAATGATTATTTTGGTGTCATTTTCTTTAATAGGATAGCAAGATGTAAAAATTTGGTTATCATTTCACATTAAAATGGGGTTTGAAATTTGGTAATCATTTACTATTGTTGGGTTAATAATGATTAGTTTGGTGTCATTTCCTTTAAAAGGATAGTAAATTGTAATAATTTTGGTAATCATTTCACATTAAAATGGTGTTATAATTTTGGTGATCATTCATTATTTTAGGGTGGTAAAATATATTTTTTTGGTATTAAATTTTACTAAATCTGGTGATCAGTTAAATAGCAGCCGTTCAAAATTACCTCCAAAATTACCTTTTTCTCTTTAGGGGTCATCCATTAATTACGTCACACGTTTAGGGGTGAGAGGGGGTCAAGAAAATATGACATGTTGTGACATGGGGGAGGGGGAAGTCATAAACATTGTGACGTAATTTTAACTTCATCACTATTCGGGCGTTTTCGGAAAAAAATATTTGGGTAAAATATCACTGTCCTACGACTTTGGTATACTTTTTTACCGTCAAATACTGTTTTAAAGTGTACTACATGTATACAAAAATTGTAAAGTGATTTATTATCTGAGTATTTATGGTAAAAAAACTGATTAAATGGTACTTTAAGGTAAAGAAAATGTACAAAAACTGAAGAAAGGGAGATGATTTTTGAGTGTCCCATGCACACTTTGCATACTTTGGATCCAAATATTATATATCTGCCTCCTTCTAGGCCCGAACCTGGTTGTTGTGTGATAAGATCGTACCAGCCAAAATCTATTAAAAACCTTATTTTTTAGCACCTAAAGTAAAAATATGCATTAATGTTTAATTTATTGTTGTCCTTCAATATCGACGTAGTGGAAATTTCCACCAACGTCACGGAGTTTTTACCAACTTAGTAGCAAAAATCTACTAATATCATACGGATTTTTACATGATCGTAACATTATGTTCCTATACTTACCCGGTGTTTAGGTTTTACAAGGCAATTAGGCTCGAAAAAAGCTAGTGTAGGTTGTGCGTCACGATGTGCAGAAATTTGTTTTCCACAACGAACTGAATTAAACTGAAGATAAGGAGTCAATTATTGACTAAATATTTATGAATTACGTTAGATTATTATGTGTTGTATGATATCAAATAATTATAATTAAGAAAATTCAAACGATCAGACCGCTATTTCGCTTTATTAACCAACCGGCATGCCTACGTCACATCCAAAACGTTACGTGATGTATTAGTGGAACAAAAAAACGTGACGTATGGAATGAAAATGCACGATTTACATGCCGTCAGTTTAAGTTGCCAAAATATAGTAGGTAGAGTGATATTAAAAACACACAAATAATTTTATTCTAGCTATATTCTTCTAACTACTCGACCTACTAGTAATTACTTAGCGCCAGTGGCGGCTCGACCTAAGAAACGCTGGCAGGCGCAGGTTATGCTTTCGACTGCAGCAGTATTGCAGTACGACAATACTGCTAACTGCAAATATCAAAAAACTGAGCAGCAACATCTATTTTGATTTTGTAGCAGTAATGCAGTCGGCAGTATTATCGTGCTGCAATACTGCTGCAGTCGAAAGCATAATTACTGCAGGAAATTTCAAAATCTGTTAAGTTAAACTATAATAATAGGTATTAATTACTAAATTATTTAATTTAGTACAACATTAAGTAGGTATTAAATTAAGTAGCTATTTTCCGCACATGTAAACCCTTCATCTAGTTCCTAAACGCGATATTATGGTCCATAACGTCACTTTGTCCTACTGTGGCTGTGATTGATTTTATTAGAATTTATATTAATTTTTAGGATAATTGATACTGATTTCGATCTCATTTGCAAGAATAATATATGATAATTATTAAAAACAACTTTTTATAATACCTTTACCTTACGTTTTTTATAACAAAATGATTGCAAAGCAACAATTAAAACGAAAAATGTGACGTATTGGAAAGACTTCTTTAAATAACTTTATTCAGTGAACGCATATATTTAGTATGGAAACCGCCTTTAGGAACATTACCGTTCAAATTCTCGGGCCAAATTAGCACACATACAAAATTACGCCTACATTTAAATAAGACGACGCGTTTACAGAGCCTGTAATCAAAGCTGGTAAACAAAATAATAGTCATCTTTATTACACTAATGGTACATAGCTAAGTGTAGATGAAATGCATATAATGTCAATAACTACCAATCAGCGACATTAATCCGCTAATAATCTTCTTGCTGTACGTACTGGCCGCTGAGAGTTTGCGGTTCATATTTGATTAGAATATGACTTGGACAGGGATAGGTTTATGCCATACATTGAAGAACCAGTCAAATAATTCACGTATAATAATTTAATGCAGATTAAAAGATAACTAGTTAAAATGTTGTTATGAAATGACAGACTAACTCAACATAAGTAAATATATCATTGTTGTATAAATGTATTCCGCTATAATAAGTATTTTGTATATTTTATTATAAATTTGTATGGCAGTGCGAAGTCACGTTCAGGTATAGTCTGTCCGTTTATCTAAGATCAAGTACGCCATTGTAAATATATTATGGTAAACTTGATCTTAGAATTCGGATTGGCTATACAGCCTGCAAAATTTACATGGGTACACGAATCGGGTCAAAAATATTTGAATAGGCGGAGTCACAATAAATCCCCACTTTCAGTTCCAATGGAAATATTTTATATGTATATAGCCGGTCAAGCAAGTTTGTCGGTAGAAAAAGGTGCAAAATTAAAATTTTGTATGGGACCACACCCGTTCGCGCGCTAACATTTTCTAAATTTGCCGCTCTTTTATACTGACGGAAATGGCTTGAGAGAGAACCTACATATATGTGACGGTAGAGGGTAGATTCGAATGATCAACATTTTCAGATAATGTGTGTATTTGTTAAATTAATTCAGTGGAAGTGTATCTACATATAGGAGACCGGGTATGATTATCTCACGAGTTATATCTCATGAATAGAACATATTCTAGATATCTTTCCAGGCATCCACTTAATTTCATGTCTCTCTAATTGGACAGCTTTTTTCCATAGTTCTCTGCGAATAGCATCTTGTGGGAATCTGAATGGAAAGTAATGTAAAATGATAATATCAAATTTGATTATTAATTTGAATGAATGAGGTAGTTTTTTTACAGCTCCATCTCATGAAATAAAAAAGGAAAATACAAATCTGTAAGAAAGAATTCATTACCTACTACATTTATAATTATATAGAAAATACCTAAACCAAGCACAAGTTAATAAAATAGTCTACTTCATTTGGCATAACACCATCCCTATTATCCTCGCAATTTAAAAAGTCGTATGTTGTTATGAAAGTCGTATGCAGTTGTTACGTTTTAGCTTAGCACGGTAGTATTGAAAACAAATCGTCATGTTTATTCCAAATTTTACTGAAGTTATCTGTTTACTACAAGTGAAAAGTGATTCCACTATCCTTGGTATGAACTAAAATAATTTCTGCACCACTTCACGACACATGAAAACATTTTTAATTACAAAAAAACGTTGTTTTTATAAATCAATTTAGCCATCCGTCACTGACTGTCATCTCGGACGAACTGAAGTTGCGAATCGAATAGTTTGTAAGCACCGCCTACAATCGAATAGTTTACGTTGGGTCATAACTAAGCGGACAGAATACTTCCATGTATATCAGTTCGCTGAATACTTAGTATTGCAGTTGTTATTCGTTTTTAGAAAATTACAATTGTTTTGTATTTCAATAAATAAAAACTGGTTCACTTAAAACACTCCGATCTTCACTTAAAACCTGCCTAAAACTTGTAACGTAATGGATCGTCACATTCGCTGTCATTCAGTTTAAAGTGATTTATTAGGAATATAAATAATTTATATAGAAAGAAAGTAACATTTTCATAAAATATATAAATAGTAGATTTAATTCAACCCATTTTTAGTCAAAAAAAATTTTTTTTTGGTGTGTGGAATTCCATTACGTGACGGACTCTAATTCTAAAAACGCCCATTCATCAGTAACGAAAATTAACTTATATTTTTTTATTCGCTGTAAGTACATTTAAATAATGAGGTTTTGGAAGTAGGCAATTTTCGTTCCTAATTGGTTTTGTGCATTACATGCACATTAAAGTCGCGCCAAGTTATTTTTGAACACCTGGCCCGCTTAGCAACTTCTGCTGCTGACTGTATATGATAGACTAGATAAGTCTCCATAGTCTTTATCTAACGTGGGAACGTTTGCGATAGGTTTAAGCATAGACTAGGAATCATAGTTGCATGAAGTAATTGCTCTAAACTCTAGACCGAGTTTAGAGCAATTATTTAATGCAACCGATGATGCCAAAAATGCGGGGGTGCGCGGGAGGTGAGCGAGGTCCCGTGCCGTGATTGGTCCGTTTAAAGACACGGACGTCACACGAAGACACTTTCGACTCAAATATGGAGTAAAATTACCGTATGCGTGGCAGAGGGGGAAGCGCGACTGTGCTCAGTCTGGAGGATGTTTTGTCTGTGGCTAATACGTAATAACGTGCTAGTGCTAGTCAATCAGTGCTAACCCGTTAAATTAAGTGTATATTTTTTCCCTAAGAAATTAGCCTAAGAGCATGAAACGGTTTTTAATTATTTCTTTATGCCTTTTGGTAGCTACACACATTTTAAAAAACTGTTTTTTAGAGTTAGACCACAGATAAGTCTGCATCGATTCTAATAAGGCAATAACACACGCAGTGCAAGTATTAAGTACGTTTAAAATATCACTTGGACTTCGTGTGCTATTAAAATCGTTGCAGACTTCTCTTGGTCTTAACTCTAATCATCATCATCATCATCTCAGCCATAAGATGTCCACTACTGAACATAGGCCTCCCCCTTGTACCTCCATTTAACTCTAATACCTAATGTTCAATTATTCTTTAATTTCATATATTATTTTGTATTAACTAATGCAGCGGTTCTTAAACTTTTCTGGTGACGGAACCCTTTTGGAAAGCGAAATATTTGACGGAACCCCAAATTAAAAAATTTCGTTCGTCACTGATGTGGACCAGATATACCTATGGAAGTGCTGGTTTTTTTCTTATTATTACAAGTATTTTCGCGGAACCCCAACAGAGGCTTTGCGGAACCCTAGGGTTCCGCGGACACACACTTTGAGAATGGCTGACTAATGTGTCCCTAATATAACAAAATACATTCCTGTTAAAACAGAAGCGAGGCAAACAATTATTTCCTTAACTATCACCACTCGTGCAAGATGCATCGCGTGCAGTAGAAAGTGCAACGGTTGACACTAGTGCTGACCTTCGTTATGCCACGGGCGATAAAAGCGGAGCTGACTCATTCATACTTATCCTATGACATGACATTCATATTTGCAAATTGTATGAAAGTGAAATAATAATAGGGGGTATTAAATACTGCAATGTTCTGCCGCAAGAGTGCAGCACTAACGCTACGTCTTACGTAGGCGAACAACGCGCGAACGCGGCGCGGCGCGGCGCGGCGAAATCAATCCTTTGATGCCCATAGAAGTGTCCTACGAAAGCGATCTCGTTGCGAACGCGGTGCGGCGCGATTTGCACGCGAATGTCAGGCGGCGCGGCGCGGCGCGGCGCGGCGAAAGCGGCCGCCGCCGCGCGTTGTTCGCCTACGTAAGACGTAGCGTAAGCTAGCTATAGAATTAAATCGATCGATCAAATAAATGCCACAATGTATAGTTCGTAGGTTTCTAATAGAGCCCGACGGCTAATCCTATTGTCTATTGTTAAGTAAAACCGCTCGTGCCACGTGCCACAACCACCTGCATAAAAAGCACAGTACTTCGGTTTCTGAGCGCCGCCGAGTCGAAGGCTACAGAACCATTCTAAAATGTGTCATCGAGATGCGTAACAAAAGCGCGTTATCGGAGAGCGCACCTACACTGGTTTGTTGAGCGTTGGACTAGCCCGCGCTCAGGTGCCAAATAAAATAATTAAGACCCTTTTTTGCAGGTAAGTAGCACGTGCGGTTTTACTTAACAATAGACAATAGGATTAGCCGTCGGGCTCTATTAGAAACCTACGAACTATAACACAAGTCGCATTGAATGTCTAATCGGTGACGTATCAGATGGGTGCCTTAAGGACGATATTTTCTTTCCTTTCATTAAATTCCCATGATCCCATTCTCATATTATTTATTTTCATTGCGATCACTGCACTTTGAACATTAATGTAATGTCATTCTTTATTATAATTACCTACAGCTCTTATAAGAATGCTGTCGGATGCAAAGCTTTTTATAATTAAATTTACGAGTATTACCACGAAGAAGGCCATTAAACAACCAGAATCAGCCACATAGTAAATAGTACCTGTGTAAATGTTAATGCATACATTAATTACAAGTTACGCAATTTATCATCCTGACCTTTCTCCGCTTTCCGTGCCCCGTGCCCTAAACCGTGCATCCGTGACTGAGTGTAAGTATATTAATGCATTTGACGTATCAACATTAATATCGGAAACAAGTTAGACAAATCCGAAAAAAGGTTGTAAAAATAACACTTGAGTTGATATTAAATACCGAAAATGGGGTGAGTTGGGACAAATCCGAAGTTCAAACCTCAATAAAAGTTTCTTTTTATATCTGGCACGTAGATTGCAGCACTATATATGCACTTACTTAAAAAGTGTTCCGGTAGTATGAACTTTATTTTTTCAATGATAATCTGTCGTTTCATTTTATAGATTCGGTGTCGGCTCACCCCATAGTCGGTGTTGGAGGCGATAGGAACTGATTGAGATGGGACGATTGCTAGAATTTACACAATATTACAATAGCTTGAGAATAAGAGAATAAAGTGTTTACGCGACAATGTGATAACTCTGGCCTAAAATACCATCTCACCGTATTATCATGCCTCTCCTCACTCCTTTCATAACCTAACTACCCTCGTAATCCCTACTCACCCCAGTTTACGGTACTTAATTAAATTATAATTCATCAATAGTGCATTTTTGGCCCCATCAAACTGGGATACGATTATGAGTCAACTCACGTATGCGACGCTTTAATCTTATGTATGTATGTTTGTATGTCCGCATGCATATGGGTAAGAGGCACGGCCGGCCGCTTTCAGACCTGTTTGTCGACTGGTTGGTTAATTTGTTGTTTTACTTGACTTGTAGGTTTTTAGCTTGATAAGCCATTTAATTCATTGAAGAACGGCCTAGCCTAGTCGGTAGTGACCCTGCCTAAAGGCCAGTGTTGCCAACTTGGCATAATTGATGCCAGATCTGGCATATTTTCACTTGCTTTGGCACCAAAATTTTCCATTTAGCATCTGGCATATTTTTTAGCATAATTTAGTCTAAGCCAAGTTTGCACCAACTTGGCAGCAACAATAAGCGCCATCGCCTTATGTGGTTCATATTTTCATATGAATTTTGACTTTTGGGGACGGTTGGACGTCGACGGACTATATCAAGTTGGTCAAGCAGATCTTGTCAGTAGAAAAAGGCGGCAAATTTGAAAAATGTATGTGTTTTAAGTATCTAATTTCAAGTTGACATTTTAGCATTTTTTTTAGCATATTTCAAGAAACTTTGGCATAATTTTGGCATAATCTAGACATTAGTCTAGCATTTTTTCAAAATCCGAGTTGGCAACACTGCTAAAGGCTCCTCTTCACGTTGGGCCAACACCAACGCCAACGAGGGACGCATTTATGCGTTAGAGGGAGCAAGTGATATTGCTATCTCATTCTACCGCATGGCTGCGTCCCTCGTTGGCGTTGGCCCAACGTGAAGAGGAGCCTAATACGAACCCTATAGTTCGTTTTTTTAGCATTAGAAAGAACTTGAAAGATGGTAAGCGATCTTGGGATGTCTTTTAATTGAAAAACGCTTTATAAAAATCAATAATTATTACTTATGAAAGCAGAAGAATTTAATGATCGTATTGGATTCATAAGTAATTGTATATTTGCCGTGACTTATTTTTAAAATGTGTTTCTCAATTTAAAAGACACATCAAGATTGTTTACCTTAATTAATTCTATTTAATGCTAAAAAAATGAACTATAGGAGGTCCCGGGTTCGAATCCTGCTAAAAGGCATATATTTGTGTGTTCATCACAAATATTTTTTCCTGAGATGTGGATGTTTTCTATAATGTATATACTTATAATATATATATATATATGTATATTATAAAATTCATAAATATCGTTGTCTCGTAGTATTTTTTTTAATATTCATTTAAATTGAATATATAAACACAGACAGATAAAAGTCATACATGTTACTTTCGTCCGACACCCGATATCGGATCGGGCAATGTGTAAACGCTCTTAGTCAATGCACATTCTGATTTAAAGATTCTATAATCCAATGAAATTGTAGAATTTGGTAACGTGGCTCTTCTGCGTCAAATCCGGTAGTTCTGATTTTTTGCAGACTTATTTATGATGTTGGTCCAATTAACAATCCAAGTTTCTGACCGGGATCCGACCCTTTCCCCTCCCTTTTTGGGGGGTAGGCACGGTACGATCTCGTAGCTACTGGGCCAACCAGCTTTATTTGACCTTAGAAACAATCGTGCCAAGCGGCTTCGCCTGAGTCAAAAGTGCATACTCACTGCACTCACTTAGCTTACGAGCTCAATTTCAAAAATATCAAAATTTTGAAAGCCTTTAGATCGGAAACTATTCAATCTACAGAGACAGTTCTAATCTCGTATTGTAGCAAATTTAGTCTTCTTTAAAAACGTCTAAGGAAGGTACTATCAAAAACTAGTCATTTAGGGTTATAATCGCCCAAATCTAAAAGAAAACCGAAATTTTCGCGGATTTTTCAATATTTGACAAAGTTGCGTTCAGCGCTCGAAGTCACAAACATGGATTATTCATTGGGCCAACATCATAAACACGCCTGCAAAAAATCAGAACTACCGGATTTGACGCAAATGTATAATTTTACTGTATTACTATGCTGATTCATTTAAATTAAAAACAGTCAGTTGCATAAACCAGTTCTACACAAAACATCTCGAATCCTGACTTTCTCTTCAGTGTAAGTGGTCACGAATCATGATAGGATCAAGATGGTCATTTGTTTGACTCGGTTATATTGAAGTCATGACTCAATGACGTCATTTCGAGTAGTGGAACCTTGGTAACACGAAGTTCTAGGGGCACGCAGAAAAAGTGGACCGTAGGTCACTAGTTATAGTTTGTCAATGGACTGTCTCATTTCAATCATAGAACCTTGGTAACACGAAGATTTAGGGACATGGAGATAATAGTGGACGGTAGGTTGCTAGTTATAGTTTGTCAAAGAACTTTCCATTTCAATCATATTAGACAGAGAGAATCATACTATCTTGGTCTTACACTAGTACTAGCACCCAAAAGAAAAGGATGAGTATAGTTTTCCTGGTTCTTACTGACCGACAAATTGGTTTGACCAACTATATTTGAAGTCATACGGGTATCGAGCTATTTCCATTGACATACTATGTAAAGAATAAAGATGGGCCTTATGGCCTACGGGCAATAAGAATGGGGCCAGTACAGTAATTTTAACCTGTGATAAAAGTAAAAAGTTGATAATATTTCATCCCAACCCGTTAATTGTCAACATTATATTATCATGGTATATCTTCCCGTCTTTTCTAGGTCACCTGACTGACACAAGCCTACGTCATCATGCGACAGCGCTATATGATAATATGCGATAGCGCTATATATAGCGGCCATGTTATTGTGACGTAGGCTTGTGTCACTCTGGGAAGAGAAGACCAATGTTTTATTAGACTATGGCCATAATGTTAAGTTGAAATGCCAATATATGTACCTATCTTGTTGTGCAGTTAGCAATTTGTTTCTAAATTGCGGGGTCAACTTTCCACGCCAAAGTTTAGCTTAACTGGTTTTATTTAATTACATTTCATAGTGAAATGTACGGTTTGCGTGTGCAATCTATCACCAAACTTCAATCTATTTTTTAACATGAAACTTTATATGCTTAGAAATACGGTTCTGAATTCAATAATTCAATTTATTTGTTAATTGTGTGGGTAAGATGTGAACATGCAAGGTGAAATTTGGCATGAATTTGTAAGATTTGGGTGAAATTTTTAAGTGTGTGAATGTTTTGAGTGCGTTAATATGGAATTTGGTGGAATTTGTTGTCGGAGGCCAAGATCCACTTCGGGTCGTTTCGCCACAGTAGTAGTAGTAATATGGAATTTACAAAATTACTCACAGTTTATTACGATTTTATTGACATGTATATAGGATTTTACGGTGCGATTCAGATTGGTAGGATATTATAGGTACTAGATTTTTTTTACTAGCCTAGTAGGTGTCCACGGAAACCGTCTATTATTTGTATGCAGCGCCTATTCCCATCTGTTCCCGGCGGGGACAAATGGGAATACACCAACGATGCGTCAGATAAGTCACGCTGCGAGTGGGGGCGCTTGATGGGTTAAAGGCCTACTGTGCACACCGGCTGTGTGTGCAGCGTTGTAGTATACAGATCCTTATGAGAGACGGCACACCGCCTGCGTGACGTGTGCGTGTGCGGCTCCAACATTTTAGCGCACGCTAACGCTAATACACACGTCACGCACACGCAAGCCGGTGTGCACAGACCCTAAGAGTTAGATTTAATGTGCACTCTAAAAAAAATTTGGTTGGCCCTATCAATATCTTGATGGCCGTAATCAAGCATCTTGATTCCATACGAGCCTAACAAGAACTTAAACACATCAAACAAGGTAATTCTGATTGCTATTACTATTGTTAGGTAACTGAACCAATTGAGATCTTGTTCAATATTTACACGAAAAATAATTATGCTAACTAATTGATCCTAGTAAGATCAACTAAGGGCTTGATAATGAAAACAAACAAGTTAGTTTAACTAAGATGTAAATCAATGTTAACATGAAGAATTACTGTATTAACTATTTGACCCAAATAAGTTCAACTAAGAACATGATTACACCGACTTATGGCGTATTAGCCTGAACTAAGATATTGGTCAATTTGAATCTTAATTGTTTAATCATTTCAACTAAGATGTAAATCAATGTTAACATGAAGAATTACTGTATTAACTATTTGACCTAAATAAGTTCAACTAAGAACATGATTACATCGACTTATGCATCTTATTAGCCTGAACTAAGATATTGTTCAATTTGAATCTTAATTGTTTAATCATTTCAACTATGAAGCTTGTTTAGTACAATACCATTCTTGTTCAATTGTACTATGACTTACTTTGTCGCATTTACTAAAACATTTCTTTCAGATCTCTAGTTTTTATACGCGCCGTGCTGAATAATGCTGGTGGTCCTCGTTGTTATTCTCAAGGAATTAGTCTTAAATACTAAAATATACATTATACATTTATTTCAGATCTTTTTGGCGATCGGCTTAGACCGGTTTAGCTTTACAAACACGGGAGGAGGCGTGCTTGTGAAATGTGAAGCCATATCGGCCTAGGCCGATCCTCAAGAAGATCTGAAATAAATCTGTAATCTTTATTACCTACTTAGTATTTAAGACTAATGCCTTGAGTATAATGCGAGTACGAGGACCAGCATTTATTCAGCACGGCGCGTATAAAAACTAGCACAAAGAAAATGTATAAAATTTAAACGAATAAGTAGTAAATAAAATATAACAACAAAGAAAGGGATAAAACATAATTAAACTAAATCAAGCCCGTAGAGTTTTATAAAAAGGGGGTAAATGAATAAAACAAAAAAATATTATAATAAGATGTTATTTATTCATTTAATCATTTTGAAAGTAAACGTTTTGCATTTAAATTCACGCGCACGGATCCGTGTCTAAGCTTACGAGGGGTTAACACTCGTTGGTCCAATCACGTTCACACTTGTTGGTCTATCCAAGCACACTACACTCACAGTGTCACTACGCGAGTTTGATTCGGATGTCACTGGTTGTTTTTTAGTCAAACAAATCACAAGATTCCACACATTTGACAGTTTAAAAACCCATCTTCACGATTGTATTTGTGAATTAAGGCTTCTCTTACCAATCTTGGTATATAGTGGCGTGCTGTCGAAATGACCTTGGGACTATGCAGCTCGATCCATTGACTTATACTCGACTCAAGGTGACACTGAGCAATAGCTGACTTGTGAGCGTCGTTGTTCTTGACCGCAGCGATGTGGCCTTTAATTCTGCAGGCAATAGTGCGTTTGGTATGCCCACTGTACGAACTACCAAAACTGCAATCAACTTTGTACACACCAGGTTTTTCCAGAGGAATAAGTAATTGAATGAGCTTAACGCAACTGCGTGCTACAGAGACTGACTGCTCGGTCGCACGCGCCACGAGAGGGGCGCGGGCGGGGCGGAGAGCGGGTGTACAGGCGATCCCCCTACTTATCTCTTGATTGATCGGATTAACCGATTATTTAATTTAATTATTAAGAAAATCGATTTAACAAATAATTCTTAGTAGAATGGAATATTAGTTTCGTAATCAATACAATAACTTGATCATAATGGGATTGAGTGTTTTATCTTCGTTGTTCTAAATAAATTATATGTTTAGTTGATTCAACTAGCAAATCTTATGTAAATCAACAAAGACAAAATAATCAAAAAAACTATTAAAATGTTCATACCTATTAACATATTTATCTGTTTTAATTAAATTGTTAAGGATTGAATTAACCTACGTTACATAATTATGCCAACAAGTTAATAATAGATGCAAAGTATACACTTGTTAGGATTAATAACATACCTACTTTATTAGTTCAATCACAGATACACTTATTGTTTTAAGTAATCAGCTTTCTTTGATTTATATAAGATCGTTATTGTTGTAATTAACTTAACGTCAACGAAGAGAAAACTGCTCTTAGTTGGTCTTCATTTTTTAGAGTGTGTATGTCTGTTTGTCTGCAGGTGATATACTACGAGCACGCGCAGCACCAGCACCACTATGATCATGAGGAGGAGCCCGGCTGGGGCCCGTGGTCCCGCACCATGGACCCTGCTGACGTAAGTCTTTAAACATTTTTTTTTTAGTTAGCCTGTTGTAGTGTCCCACTGCTGGGCAAAGGCCTCTCCCTCTGATTTCCATGACTCCCGTTGTAGTGCCTACCATTACACATAACACACATTAACATAATAAACATTGTTATATATTACTTACCTTTATTTAATTTGGGTCTTAGGTTAGGGTTTTTACAACGTGAGTATAAAAGTACAATATACACTTACAAAACATTATAAAAAATATATATAAACACATTATAGTAAACCTAACCTAGGGTGCCGCCGGCAGCGGGGCAGGGCCCAAGCTGCCGGTAGTTAGGCCTGCAGAGAGAGGAACCGGCGGACTATCCGCGCCGTGTCCAAGATCACCGCCTCCTGTATCTGGCCCTTGATCCAACCACCCAGCGAAAGTCTCTCAAAAAATGGATAATAAATACCAACAGGCAGTTATTCTTGAACGATAGGCGGATAGTTGTGTTCCCCCCTCTGTAGCCCCATAATAGTTGAGTTCCCCCTTCTGTATCCCCATAATAGTTGTGTTCCCCCTCTGTAGCCCCATAATAGTTGTGTTCCTCCCTCTGTAGCCCCATAATAGGCGCGCATGACATTCTCGTTCATGTCTCGAGTCCATCGCATAACATTATTAATTTATTTTTTCTCTTTATTTATCATTCTTCTTAGGCTAGGTCATTTATAATATGAATATAAAAGTAAAATATAAAAACACTTAAAAAACAATAAATTATTATTATTACACTTATACCTACTCTATTTAAATAAAAAAATAAAAAAATAAAAGATGAAAACATTGCATGGCCAAATAATGTAAGTTAAAGTCACGTCGTTCAGTGACATAATACAGGCGGTGTTATATTTGGTTGGTTAACCAATAAATGTTATAGCTACCCGAAAATGTACAAATTGTTTATTTCCTTTTATTTAAATATCTGAAGATACAGACTATAGGCATATCAAAAGCCTTTTAAGACCCTTCATACAACTTATCAGAGAGTTAGACCAAGATAAATCCGCAACGAATTGATAGCACACGCCAAAATTATACGAAATGATGACGCACCAAATGACACTAACACTGCGTGTGCTATCAAAATCGCTGCAGACTTCTCTTGGTCTAACTCTACGCACGTGGGCCATTTTATTTAAAGTTGTCCCCTACACTTTTTTTTCAACATTGGGATTTTTTATGTTATTTCAAAATCATGTGCTGTTTTGATCCTAATAGGAGAAAAAAAGTGTCCCAAGATTTCCATACATTTTTCGATCTTTCCATTCCGAAACCGCCATACAAAGTCTATGAAAAAAATGGTAACGGAATGGGAAAAAACCTTGGTATACTTTTTTTCTCCTACTAGGATAGAAAGAGCTCGTGATTCTGAGTAGAAATAACATAAAAAATCCCAATTTTGAAAAAAAAGTGTAGGGGACAACTTTAAATAAAATGGCCCACGTACCGTTGAAATATTAACCCTTCACAGCCCACACATTGTTTCCCTACATCCTATAAAATTTCTTATTTTCTCAACACCAAAGCTTAGCTCATCACGATAGGATCAGGAGAAAGCGCTTTCACCCGGGACTGAACCAACGACCCCTTACCTTTGCATTCCTTGACTTTCCTGCCATTCGCAAGCCTGTCGCCAACCAGTTTGCTATTGTTTATTTCAATCGCTGTTATAGTTCGTTTTTTTAGCATTAGAAATTAGGTAAACAATCTTGATGTGTCTTTTAATTGAAAAACACATTTGAAAAATATGTTACAACAAATATGTAACAATTATGAATCTAATATGATCTTTTATATTCTTCTGCTTTCATAAGTAATAGTTACTGATTTTTGAAAAGCGTTTTTCAATTAAAAGACATGCCAAGATCACTTACCTTCTCTCAAGTTCTTTCTAATGCTAAAAAAAACGAACTATAGGTACAACTAGTTACCACAGAATAAATAATAATACTACCGTACAGAAAGGACACTTCCTGCAAATACGAAGTTTCGGATCGGCGCGATTCGGGAAATGAATTAGAGATACACTAGATAAGATATAGTAAAGATATGTGACGTTCCACGGCGAAAGGTACCATTACCCCGACTGAATATTGGAGCGGCGTTAATAATAAGCGTAAGCGCCAGCTGCCATAAGGTACCTTTTGCCGTGGAACGTCACATATCTTTACTATTTCATATCTAGTGAATGTCTAACGGCGCGATATCTTAAAGTTCGAATCGCGCCGTATGACAGCGATTCAGAGACGAACCATGCTATCCCTTTCTAATGTACGGCACTATCACTTTCGGATATTTAGGGTTGTCAAAATTCAAGTCTTTATCTGTGATCGTGCACGAAAAAGGAGGTCAAGTGGTGTCAACCCTAATAATTGCTCGGAGTAATGCTGAGCCGAATAGAGCCAAGTTTGCCCGAAAAGAGGGAGGAGTATCCCCACTTGCAACTAGGTATGATGATGATGCATTCCTGTTATCCCTCATTAGGGACATAGGGCTCGCAGAAGAATTCTCCATTTGTCACGATCTTGAGCGGCTTCTTCCAGCTCTTTCCAGCCGAGTCCAGTTGAGCCAGCCTCTTTCTCAACTGATCGCCTCCATGTAGTACAAGGCCTCCCCGACCGCCTACTGCCGGCCGCATGCCAGCGGAGACCCTGCTTGGCCAGATGGCTGTCCGGCCTACGGAGTACGTGTCCGATCCAGCGCCATTTCCTTTCGAGGATTTCCCTTCCTATGGGCTTCTGTTCCGTCATCTGCCATAGTCTGACGTTTGAGATGGTTCGTGGCCAGTAGATCCCTAGAATGCGTCGCAGGCATTTGTTTACGAACACCTGCAGACGATTGGTCACATCTTTCCTCACAAGCCATGTCTCGCAACCGTACAGCAGGACCGACTTGACGTTGGAGTTGAACATCCTGATTTTCGTGCGTCGAGTTATCACGGTGGACGTCCATATAGGCTTCAGCTGCGCATATGCTGCTCGCGCCTTGTTGATGCGCGATTCAACATCGCTGCTAGGTATATAATAGGCTATTATCCTGCTAGCACAGAATAAATAATAGTACTAGGTACAGAAGACTCACTCTCTAACAAAACGCGTCTGTCACGATCAGCACAGATATGGCCGCTAGGTGGCGACAAAATTGGGGTCGAACGGATGGACTTTTAGCTACCTGTAGCAAAGCGACGAAATCGCGGAGTGAGGCTGCTAGTCAAATCAGTGTCTTTTTAGGGTTCCGTACCCAAAGGGTAAAACGGGACCCTATTACTAAGACTTTGCTGTCCGTCCGTCCGTCCGTCCGTCCATCCGTCCGTCCGTCCGTCTGTCACCAGGCTGTATCTCACGAACCGTGATAGCTAGACAGTTGAAATTTTCACAGATGATGTATTTCTGTTGCCGCTATAACAACAAATACTAAAAACAGAATAAAATAAAGATTGAAATGGGGCTCCCATACAACAAACGTGATTTTTGACCAAAGTTAAGCAACGTCGGGAGGGGTCAGTACTTGGATGGGTGACCGTTTTATTTTTTGCTTTTTTTTGTTTGTTTTTTTTTGCATTATGGTACGGAACCCTTCGTGCGCGAGTCCGACTCGCACTTGCCCGGTTTTTTTTATACACTTTTAAATTCGGAACACTAATTAACGCTTTTTTTTTCAGGATTCCGATTTGGATGACATCGGCTCGAACAACCCGTACAGAGGGCAGGAGAAGCCAGCGACTTATATCCGACCTCTTCTCACCCGGGTCTAGACGTATGCTTGTCTCTTTCCCTCTAGTCCCAGTAGCTTCGTTGTTCGGTATTCGGTAATTTACGATGTATTCCTATTCGTCCCCGCTAGGTACAGATGGGAATAGGTGTATGAATGAGGTTCATATGAATTATTCCCATCTGTCCCCGCCTCATGTATGAGTAACGGTAACGTGGTGCGGGGACAAATGGGAATATACCGAACTTACCCTTGTTTGATATATGTTTTGGGATATTTCGTCTATTGGATAATACGGGAAAAAATCGGCTTATAACTGACTGACAACTTCACAGTTTCGGAATTATCTGTCAGTCGGAATTATCCCAAAAGTTTTAATTTGAAAAGGGTCAGTAACCAAAAACAACAGACATACTGAGATTACAGTTCTATCTACAGTCACTTTAGGTTTTAAAACTAGAGTACTAATATAAGGTAATTTATTAAGATAACGGTACTAATAGCATTCTTAGGTATAGTAATCAAGTTTACCAAAAAAATCCATTTATTATTTATTCTAATGTTGTCCACCCGTTTGACGTTTACTACATTACCAACATTGGGTAAAGATCGAATAAAATAATGTTTGTTTATTTTTTTCACGACAAAATCGTATTACTAAATCTACTTCTAAACAAGTAACAACTAAATAGTTGTGTAAACTACATAAGAACAACTTTTTGCAAAGGCAAATAATTATGGTAAACATAGGGTAAGATAGGACGCTATAATAGATGTCCTATATCCTATGGATGAGTAGCTACATACGTACGTCTTATGTTCGATCTTGCCTCATGTTATAACTTTTTAATTGTACCGTGTTTTGTTTTGTATTTAACTTTTTTTATTATTCTGTTTCTACTTTATTTTAGTTTAAATTATTTATTTCGACCTAAGTTATTTATTGTTACTTTAAGAACGTGTACAAAATAATGTAGATTCTATCGAATCATTAGAATATTAGCTACTTACTTAATTACTCCATTTATATTTTTATTAAAATACATACATATTTAATACATATTTTTAAATTCTATAATTGTATTTGTATTTTTACATATTTTCAATGATCTTTCTAATTTTAAATGTTATTGTTATGTACATTTATTAGTATGTAAGACATACATATGTACATATATAAATAAAATATACTAAACCAACTTTGTAACCGCACTGTCTAATTTTCGAACCACTTTTTTAATATACTTTATTTTAAAGAATTTTAGTAACCACTGGGTCTCGATTACAAGACCTCTTTCTATACTAAATTGCACGACGTTAACTAATACACTCATAACCAAATTTAGAGAAACGCAAAAAAAGGTTTAGTTACTGAATTAAAGTAACTTCAAAATTAGTAGTTGAACTTTTTTTGCGTTCCTCTAAATTTGTTCGTGACTGTATTTCTTTTGCACCTTTATTAACTGTATATTATTTTACATTAAATTGTATTTTTGTTATTTATTAACGGCTAGGTATGTTGCTTTACTAGGGTTGCAGAAATCAGCAAAGTTTCAAATAAAATGTCAAAAATGAAAAATATTTCTATGACATTTTTATGAAACTTTGCATTATTTTCTAAATTTTTTATCAGTATTTTAAGTATTTATTTTAAAATAAGTGTTCGTGTAAGTTGTCGCCATAATGTATGTATTTATTTATATGATGATTTTCGATGGTTATTATTATTAAATATTTTTATACTTGAACTATGAATTTTAATTTTCTTTAAGGAAAAATACTCCAGCCCTCCAGCTAGTCACTAATCCCTGATCCAGTAGGGATAAATGAATGAGGGGTAGTGTTATTCCCATCTGTCCCCGACTCCCCACCCCACGCAACCGCCACCATACATAAGGCGGGAACAAATGGGAATGATTTATATGAAGCTACTTTTCCCAATGTCCTGTGCGGGTACAATTGGGAATACATAGTTAAGTATGTAATTTTCCATTCTTTATTTCGAACAAAGTGGAGGGTACCTAATTACGAACAAAGTAATAACTAATACGAACAAAGTAATAAGTAATTGTCCACGCAATAGATGCATTGCCCATATTATATCCATATTTATCATTCATGTAGCAAATTGAACGAACGTGAACGAATGAGTGAATGTATTATCATGCCGCGATCAGAAAGGGATTAGAAATAACAGATTTCCATACACTTACGTCAAAATCAATATGGATTGACAGCTATCTCAATCCCTTTCTAATCGCGATTCAGTAATATCAGTGCTATTTAAGCTGAACTTTTTTTCGACCCCGTGTCAAACACAAAAGCGGTCACTCGGACGCCACGTCACCGAAGTGCCAACACTGAAATTGAACTTTATAGATATGCAAATGCATGTAGGTCTGTGTTGTTCTGTGGTATGTGACCGATTAAACAGTCTTTGGCGTTAGACCTGCGGTGCGGATATATGTGACGTTCCACGGAAAAACGTACCTTATGGCGGCTGGCGCTTACGTCGCATAGCGCCGCAGTAATATTGGAGCGGCGTTAATAATAGCGTAGGCGAAAACCGCCGTACCTTTACCCGTGGGACGATACATATTGTTGTCGTCCATAAAGGGGCTGTCCATAAATTACGTCATCGATTTTTGACGATCTTTGACCCCCCCCCCCCCTCTAAAATCATCCAAAAATCATGCTTGGAATGACCCCGTTTCCTCCTACTTCATGCTACCATCATCCGATGTCCAGACCCCCCCCCCCCCTAATTTGAAATGACGTAATTTATGAATAGCCCCCAAAGTTAAAGACACTTTTTGGTCAAACTTAAATTTGGCTGTTGAGCTTGCCATCGGCATGAAGAATGAACATTTCAGAGTCTCCCTGTCATTGTATATTACATGTAGCTGTGAAACAAAATGAAACAAAACAAGTTATAAAAACCAAAAAATATATTTTCTCATTACTCCATACATATTAACACATTCGGATCAATATTTACCACAGGCACTAAATAACAGATAAAATATCTTGCCCCAATACTATCGGGGCGAGAACCTAGGGTTCTCAGGGGCATAAGTGAAGCTCCTTAGCTCATACGAGACGCCATCTTCATTTTCTTGGCCTAACTCCCTAATATCGTTTCTAAGTTCCGAGTCAAACTCGCTGCAGCCCCCGAATACTCTATTCGGCGCTCTATCGATTGAGATCGGGCTGTCATTGGTGGAAATCTCTCGCTTGGCATTGGTGGAAATCTCTGGCTCCTCATTGGTCGGTTTGTCGTTGTTCGGTATCGTCCGGAAGATGGCAGAGTGGGCGGTGGCTGTGTCTAAGTCAGCTTTTCTGGAGACTATTATACGTATGTCAGTGTGGAGGTAGAGTTTTCCGGATTTTGAGGTCATGAATCTGTAAAAAAAAAAAACGTAAATTAATAAAGTTTAATAAAGGCTTATGACAGTATATAAATTTTACAAGTAACCGCTCTAAATGAATAATAACGTAGAAATCTGAAGATGCGACGAATACCAAGATTAGTTTTGAAAATCAAAACCCTAAGCACCACTTGCACCATCCTACTAACCCGGGGTTAACCAGTCAAACCGTTAACCCAGTGTCAAATTGTACTGGTAACCATAGTAACTCCAAGATTAACCGGCTAACCCTGGGTTGATGAATGGTGCAAGTGGCCCGAAACCATAACGTAGTGCTCTATACGGTGAATAGACTGCGAGCCTGTTTTGGTCAATGAGATTGGACTAAAATATAAAAAAAAATGACGGAGCATTTTTTTAACTTCCTTTTTTATACCACATCGGAAGCTCGGCAGTATACATAATTTGTCTATTAGTAAGCGGCCTCCGTAGCCAATGGACGCGTGTAGCCCCTATACGCGTACCTGAGGTGTATGAGGTAGCGCAGCCACTTGTGCCTGGTGGAGGGCTTGGGCGCGGGCGCTCTCGCCGGCATGTAGAGCGTGCGCTGGCGCAGGAACGTGCGAGCGAGAGGCGGCATGCCCGTCAGCTCGTACAGCACCACGAACATCTTGACTAACGTGCCGTGCGGGTTGAACAGGGACACCTGGATGGTGCCCGAGCGGGGGACCCGGTAGCCGGAGGGGCCGAGGTTTATGTGGCCCTGGAAATGGTAAGGTTAAAATCGTTAAAAATGTTAGTTAATCCAAAAAGAATAGATAGTATAGAGGGGTCCTGTCATAGTAAATTTCGTAGTCACAGTAAATTTACTGCCATCTATCGACAGACGACTATAACTCAAAACGAAAACGTATAAAATTATCAAAAAATTGTATGTATTTGGATAAATGATTTTTTTATTTTTATATCATTTTAATCCATGTTCATTCACTGATATCCATGTGTTAAAATTGATAAATATGAAACGGTGTCGTCACGCCATTTAACCGATCATAGGCCAAAGGTGTGTGCGCCATCTATCCGAGAATGACTTTTTCTTGATTTCCGAGGCACGTTTTTCCTTAGACTTTATTCATCTTATACGAAGTTACATATGTCTTTGGTTAATCTTAGGAATGGCGCTTAAGGCCCACTTGCACCATTCCACTAACCCGGGGTTAAGCGGTTAAGCCGTTAACCCAGTATCAAATTGTACTGGTAACCATGGTAACTTCCAGGATTAACCGGTTAACCCCGGGTTGCTGGAATGGTGCAAGTCGGCCTAAGGCGGATAGATATGGCTAAATTCTCTACCCGCCTCGGTTACCTATAGTTAGTTTATTAACATTAGAAAAAAGGACAATCTTGACGTGCCTTTTGAAAAATAAGTCACGGCAAATATGTAACAATTATGAGTCATATACGATTATAGTCAGACCGTAAAAAGTCTGCAGCCATTTTGATAGCCCACGCAGTGCAAGTGTCATTTTAAACGTCAAACTTCTATGAAATTATGACGTATATATAACACTTACGCTGCGTGGGCTACCAAATCCGCTGCAGACTTTTATTGGTGCGACTACACTTACATTCATAAGAAATATGTAATAGTTACTGATTTTGAAAAAGCGTTTTCCAATTATAAGACACGTCAACATCGCGTAGTCCAAACGAACTATGAAAAAATGTGTCCACCGGGGACATGTGGGAATAGTTTCCTTTCAATCTGTGCCCGCGGGGATAGATAGGTATCACATTCCTATCTGTGCCCGCCTCTACCGTGGGTCCTCGACGCAGGTGGGAATACGCTCTGCTTCTTCTCATGTCGATAGTTTCGCAGCAAAATAAAAGCGTAAGCGTCTCTACCTTCTGGTCCCGGCGCATTCATTTGCCGTGCCACTGAGGTAAAATTTAGTTTTGTGAATAAATAATGGATGGTGTATTGTACAAAACGACCTACATCAAATGCCGTCATTGGCGTCGTTGTTACGATTTTGCGTTGACGTCAATCGACGTCTTTGGCGTTCAAAAGGTTAAGTGGCACCAGAAGGTAGAGACGCTTACGCTTTTATTTTGCTTTTAAAATAATAAAAATAAAGATATACCTATGTCAAAGCTATTAGTACAGTGTGGGGCGGGCAAAAGCGTTGGAAGATCCGTTAAGTTGCGAACATATCTTCTGAAGATTCAAAGTGACTTACCATATAAGGTGCGTTGGTGCCGCCCGGGGCGTAGAAGAACACAGTGACCGGCAGGCGCTTGTGGGGCGGGCAGAACGCCCCGGAGGCCCCTATTTCGGCCGTGAACCCGTGGACCGTCGCGACCGGCTCGAGGCGGCCTTTTAGGGCGGATTCCTCGAAGCTACCTGTAAATGTAATCGATGTCGATGTAGTTTTTTAAGTAGACTAATTTGCAGAGAAAGTTATTGACGTGATTAATATTATATGTATTAATCTTTAGTTTTTTGCTGCCGAAGTATGGTACCATAACTTACCAAGAAGTCCAGCGCTGGGTCCAATCCTCAGCTTGGGCGTGGTGGGTTCCTGCGGCGGCGGCGGGCTGCGCGCGCGCGCGGCGGCGGGGGGCGCGGCGGGGGGCGCGGGGGAGGGCGGCGCCGGGGGGGACGCGGGGGAGGGGGACACCGGGGAGATCGGGTGGAACAGCGCGCTGTGGAGAACAAGGTTATTATAAAAAAAAAACATACAACCGAATTGATAACCTCCTTCTTTGAGATTTGGAAGTCGGTTAATAAATACATAATATTTCCACCGCTACTACTACAGTAATGATAAAGTAATGAAAAGGACACTCAATGACAGTAAGACAGTCGGAGACAAACATATAATAGAAATTTTAGATATATTCCCTCTGTTCCCACCTTGGTTCCGCGATATGGGAACGAGTGCCTACCATGTGACCACCGTAAACACATTTGCGAAATTAACTATTCCTATCTGTCCCCGATGGTCACAATTGGTAAAAAAACTATTTCTATCTTTCCCCAACGGACACATATCCGATAAAAATATATTTCTATCTGTCCCCAGCGTCGACATTTAAGAATGAAACTATTCCTATCTGTCCCCGACAGTTACAGTCAGTATTACTACTATAGGTAACTCAACTATTTCTATCTGTACCCAGCAAACATAATTGAAAAAAAAGAACTACTTCTACCCACCTACTACTTTCTCAAAAAACATATACTTAAAAGAAATATTTGCAATTTTATGACACTAAATCAATTAGAAAAGAAAATTAAACGAATAAAAGCGATTATCGTTTCAAAAACTCCTCATTTAACTTTACAACGAATAAGAAAGAATCGGTTATACTCTGATTTCCTAGGATAGCGGTGCCGTCATATAGCGGCCGTCGCCATACAAATACTACGACATCCATATTTAGCCGTATTATTTAGTATGGAGACGGCTGCTATATGACTGCACCGCTATCCTAATGGATGATCCCTATTACCAGAAGAACAAATAAATAAAAATTACCTTTTAATTCCAGAGATTCCATTAATAGAATCATCAAAGTCAAAGCAGTTGTTTCCTCTTCTCAAAGGCGCTGGACTAGAGGTCAAAGGCAACCCAGTTTTGGTATGAAACACCATGGAGGCTGCCGAGTCAAAACGCCATCTAAACCGGTCCATCTCCGTAGGCGAAGGGACCTGGTTATCCGGCCCCATTTTCTCCGGATATACGAAGCCGTTTTGCTCAGGGGTATCACTAGAGGAATCTATCTCGCACCTATCAAAAGTTCCGTAATCACATTTCTCGTAAAATACATAATCATCGTCGTTTATAGAGAAAGTTTTCTGTCGCTTCGATTCCTTCGGCTTCGAGAATACTGTGTCGTCGTCTAACAAGT
Organism: Cydia fagiglandana; assembly: GCF_963556715.1. Classification (NCBI taxonomy): domain Eukaryota; kingdom Metazoa; phylum Arthropoda; class Insecta; order Lepidoptera; family Tortricidae; genus Cydia; species Cydia fagiglandana. The sequence goes on from NC_085956.1 coordinate 4,656,887, forward strand.
TTAACTCCTCAATATCTGTGTTCTCCTGGTACTCTTGGTGTGCTCTATCCGACACTATCTTCTCAATTTTGTCAACTATTGGGAAAATCCTTCTCAATTTAGGTCTCTTTATGACCTCTTCGTTATGACTAATACCTATACTACTTATATCACACTTTATATTATAATTATCACATTTATGCTTTTTTAGCGCTTTAATATCATCTTCACATTTCCGCCGAGCTCCGGTCTCGTCTTTGCATCGATTTATAGCATCGAGCAAAACTTCGGATTGGTCTATCGAAGCCAAATTATAGTTAGCTTCGGATCGGACCATTCCTCGATCTATACAACTCTCACATCGATCCACTAAAGGGCCGCCACACGCACATGTGACTTCGTCAGTTTGCGTGGCCACTGTGTTTGTCTTTTTAAACTCTGCTGGTGTTATATTATCAGTTTCAACGAAAGGGGATTTAGTTTCCATCCTGCTAGCGGGCAACGTCAAATACGTCTGGTTTCTATAGCACCCGATCGCTCGGAACCTGTCAAATCTCGCCGCTTGTAAGATCGGAATCGACGTATGAGTCTGTGACTTTTGTAAACCATCGCCTTCTGAAGACGTGCTATCGCAGAGTTTCTTGAGCTTGCTCTCTTTCCGCAACCGCCTCTTATATTTGGCTATCTCTTTCAACCGCCTCTCGTCTAACTTCTTCGGTTCCTGACTTAAACTAGTGGAAGATCTATGATTGCCGTCAGACTCGTCGCATTCGCACTTGTGTTTCCCATTCTCGCTGCAAGTCGTATGCATCCTGTCATCAACCACTTTCTTTTCTGTCGCAACAGAGTATAAGTATTCTGTAGAGGCGGGTGTGGATATGATAGACAGGCGTCGAGCCGACGGGCCCGTGTTAGAGTTAATTACATCTAAATCTGGTGAGAACTTGGACCCACGAGGTCCCAGAGTGAGATCATTGAGCTTCCCGACCAACTCCTCATGTAGATTTACTGGTACCTCTTTGCTGGCGCGTCTTTTCGGAGGGCAGGTGCACTTGACTGTTGGTACCTCGTCTATTCGTGGGAGGCTCTGGAGGGTGACCTTGAGATAGACGTTATTACCGATATCGGTGATGGGGAAGGTGTGGTTGGTCGGGGGTTTGCTGAAGTCGGCCATCTTGTAGCTCTCGCCTGGTATCTTGATGGAGTAGACGATGTTCAGTTTGCGTGGCTCGTCGACGTCCTCGTCGCAGTTCGATTCGAGTTTTTTGTAGTTGCACTTCTCACGGCTCAATTTTCGTCTAGAAAAACAAACATTAAATTTGCAATAAAATTGACTAAAAGTTTTTCCACCTCGTTCAAGAAGCTAGAAGTAGTAGTTTTGTCTCTCATGATCTCGCGAAGTGGTAAACGGTAAATGTGGAAGACCTTTGGGTGTACAAATTTGGGTGTGAAATGTGAAAGACCTTTGAAAAATTGCTAAAATACATAGTGACAATAACCGATGACAGCATTTATGATTCCCTGTGGTCTAATTGGGTAATTTTTTATTTGAAAAAGGTAAGCATTTCACCACAATCTCACCTGATGGTAAGTGCCGATACAGACTAGGATAGAACATGCTTAACCTTATGACATTTGAACTATGTAACGCTCAGTAATTCTGAGACCTGCTTCTAAATGTCAAGAGTATGAGTTTATGTTATGAACTGACCTGCGTTCCCCCGGTTCCTCCGGCTTGCCGTTGCCCTTCAGCCTCGCCAGCCAAGCGGACAGCTGAGAGAAGTGGAGCTGCGAGCGGACCGCATTGAGGAGCCACTGAGATGTTATAAACGCCGGGCTTTCGTGGGACCTGCAGATTATGGAAAATTTAAATTAATACGTGGGTAATAAAGTCATCCTACTTTAACTAGTACAAATACAAATACAAATATCTTTATTTCGCTTTAAAATGTGGTACAAAAAGATGTTATAAAAGTATATCGTGGTCACACACATTCCACCAAAAGCTGGCATGCAAAACTATTCTAGAAAATACCTAAATATAAAAAGAAGCATGCAACGGTACGTACTTAGAGTACTTAAATCTAACAATCTAGTGCACTTATATCTAGCGTATTATTAAAATGTCAAAATTACAATTAAATGACTAATGTCATAACTACAATACAGATTCAATAACTAATTTCTTATATCATAAAATGTCAAGTTTGATGTCTAAAGTAATCAAAATATTCTTCAACAGAGTAAAAACATTCTTGAATGAGCCAGTTCTTAAGTTTACGTTTAAATAAACTGATAGGCAAATCTTTAATGTCATCATGTAGTAGTTCTTTCTTTCTCTCTCTCTTGTAGAGTTACACGAGTGTTGTGGACCCTACACGCTTACATAAGGATTCGTCCTTATGAGCACTGGAAACCTTACTCACCAACACTACCGACAGGCATACAACATGACAATGACAACACTATGTACAGACAGCAGCAATAGTTGCTAAGCGAGCGAGGTGTCAAAATTACCTTGACGCCATAGACCTAGGATTCGCTCACGCTTGACAGACAACTTAAGTGTGCGAAAAGGAAGCCATCACGTATATGAACATCCCATGAGTGCGAAAGAGTCAGACTACCAATGAGAAAACGCAACCACTTTTGAGTTTGACGACGGCCGCGGACGGCCAAGAGCGTATCACGGTATTTTTCAAATTGAAAAATATACACGGATTAGGACGAAAAGTATTAAATAAAGTAATTCAGTGAAGATGGTGTCTTGTAGTGTGCCGGATTGCAGTGTCACAGGTCCAAATAATCCAAGCAAATACTCATTTCAGAGGATTTATGATATTCCGAGCGATATTTTGTCAAATTAACAGCGTAAAAAGTGTAAGAAGCCGGTTTATACAGTTCATTATAAGTTTTTCTTCCGTTCCGCGCTAATATTTTATCATATTTTGTGTAAAAACATAAACTGTTAGTTTACGCTAGGGCTTGACAAAATGTTCATATGACAGTATCGATAACTTGTCGGTATATTAATAGATATGTAATTATTTCTTCACAAGACATCATTAAGATATTATATTTTATAACCGACTTCAAATAATAACGATTGTTATACTTTTTTGAAGGTGTTCATGTTTAGCGTGTCATGATAACTTCACTTTCCAACACAGTAAGAGTTACATTAAGATAAGTCTGCAACGATTTTTATGGCAAACGCAGTGCAAGTGTTATTTATACGTCATAATGTCATAGAATTTTAGTGTTTAAAATAACACATTTGAAAAAGTAGTCGATAAAGCAATCAAACATCGACAGATTATTAATATGTTGTAACATGACATCACTATTTTTGATCTCACATAGACAATTTACGCACACACTTGCATTTCATTTTTGGTCACACTTTTGAAGATTGACAGTTGTTCTTTGTCATCTAAATTCTATGCTTGACGCGCTCTAGTCGCGTCAAGATCATGTTATTTTTATTTTAGTGCTGCTAACTGTACCTACACAGTAAGAAGCAGTATGATAGATAAATAAATTGAAATAATAAATATATAACATACTTGGTGACGAGCTTTGGTTGAGAGTTGGTTGTTTGTCGAATGGGTCGTATACTACTCGTAAGCGGCTGATCGCCTGGTAGCAGTGTTGCCAACTTGGCATAAATGATGCCAGATCTGGCATATTTTCACTAGCTTTGGCACCAAAATTTTCCATTTAGCATCTGGCATATTTTTTAGCATAATTTAGTCTAAGCCAAATTTGCATCAACTTGGCAGCAAGAATATGCGCCATCGCCTTATTTGGTTCATATTTTCATATGAATTTTGACTTTTGTGGACGGATGGACGTCAACGGACTATATCAAGTTGGTCAAGCAGATCTTGTCAGTAGAGAAAGGCGGTAAATTTTAAAAAAGTATGTGTTTTAAGTGTCAAATTTCGAGTGATATTTTTGCATTTTTTTAGCGTAGGTCTTTCAAAAATCTTTGGCATAATTTTGGCATAATCTAGACATTAGTCTAGCATTTTTTCAAAATCCGAGTTGGCATCACTGCCTGGTAGCAGTCTATCCAAGCAGTGTGTGCTGTTAAATAATAAGGATAGCCACCATGTCGGATGGCGATTATTGATGCGCCAACGGTGTCCTAAGACCCTCGACCAATATCTAAAGATACTCTCGATAGCTGGTTGGATCACGGGTCAGATGCAAAAGGCGGTTCCTTCTGCGGCCCTGACCACCGGTGCCTGACGGCACCCTAAGATTAGGTTTGTATGAGAAATAAAGATATAGCATACTTGGTGACGAGCGCGCGCATGCTCCATCGCTCAAGGAGTAACTATGAAGAGTCCTCTTCTACGCGGCTGATCGCCTGGTAGCGGTGTATCCAAGCAGTGTGTTAAGCTGTTAAATAATAAAGATAGCCGCTATGTGGGATGTTGATTCGGCGATCATTGAATGTCAAACCGAAGAGCCTCGCAAATATCTAAAGATACTCTCGATAGCTGGTTGGATCAAGGGTCAAATTCCGGCGGTTCCTCTCTCTGCGGCCCGGACCACCGGTGGCTGACGGCACTCTAGATTAGGTTTGTATGAGAAATAAAGATATAGCATACTTGGTGACGAGCGCGCGCATGCTCCATCGCTCGAGGAGTAACGCGCGCTGTTGGTTGTGCTGTTTGTCGAATGAGGAGTCCTCTTCTACGCGGCTGATCGCCTGGTAGCAGTCGGGGCAGTCTGGGGCCAGAAGCACCTGGAAAAACAGTACAAAATAAATTAGGCCACAGTAACTGGCCTTGTAAAGGGGCCCACTGATTAACAGTCCGCCGGACGGTATCGGCCTATCGGTTAGAATTAGAACAAAATTTTGTCAGTTCCGAACAACTGACAGGCCGATACCGTCCGGCGGACTGTTAATCAGTGGGCCCTTAAGCTTTAAGATCTCGCTCGAGCTATTTTGAAAATTTTCAAAAAATTCGAAATCGGCAAAAATCCATATTTTTATCGAACACCACAGCCAAGCCACATATTTTGACTAAGGTGTAGAGTTTGTACAATACCAGGTCATCATCTTCCTCGTGCATTTTGCCACGGCTCATGGGAGCCCGGGGTCCGCTACAACTAATCCCAGGAATTGACGTAGGCACTAGTTTTCACAAAAGCGACTACCATCTGACCTTCCACCCCAGAGGGTAAACTAGGCCTTATTAGGATTAGTCCGGTTTCCTCACGATATTTTCGTTCACCGAAAAGTGACTGGAAAATATCAAATAATATTTCGTACATAAGTTCCGAAAAAGTCATTGTTACGAGCCGGAGTTTGAACCTACGACCTCCGGATTGCAAGTCGCATGTAAGTAATATGTTTATGCATAAGCAATAAATCGTATATTAGAAGCACTTTTATACACTATAAGTACTTTGATTTCGTTACAATCGTATGAAAATTCCGTGCAATAATGTTCATATATTTACCAGCCAATTTAATGCGTGTTAATTGCGTAAATTGTCAGTAGGTAAAACTAGATGGCATACCATCGCCCATACTGTTAACTGACAGTTCGTAAACCTTATTACAAAAGGCATAAGGTCCACCGATGGACAGTTAAGTGTTACTGTGTGCACGAGCATGCGCTGTGTAAAAATGTAAGTATCCGGCATGTTATTGTGAGGGTATAAAAAGTTCACTTTCACTACGTAAGTTGATGACAGGCTTGGCTTGACTACAATTCTGATGGAACAGAATATCGTATGTAACGTATATGAACAGATATTACTTGGTTAACAGTTCCACAGGGCGTGCACGTGGTCGTTGAGACGCCTTGACGTTGTGTTTGTCTTCTGGTGCGGTGTCAGTCTACTAGGAGTGTAGTGCGGTACCAACCTCGATGCAGATCGGTATCTGGTCGTTCCACAGGGCGTGCACGTGGTCGTTGAGACGCCTTGACGTCGTGTTTGTCTTCTGGTGCGGTGTCAGTCTACTAGGAGTGTAGTGCGGTACCAACCTCGATGCAGATCGGTATCTGGTCGTTCCACAGGGCGTGCACGTGGTCATTGAGAGACGCCTTGACGCCGTGTTTGTATCCTGGTCCGATGTCAGTCTACTAGGAGTGTAGTGCGGTACCAACCTCGATGCAGATCGGTATCTGGTCGTTCCACAGAGCGTGCACGTGGTCGTTGAGAGACGCCTCGACGCCGGGCTTTGGCTCGTCCTTTTCGGGTTTCGGCTGTGTCACCACCTGGAAACAACAATGGCAAATTTCGTTTAACCAGTATGTTGATTCATAGTTTGGAGTCCATTCACAGGTTTCGGTGTTCTAGTGTCACGCCATAAATCAATTCAACAAAGGTGCATTCTTGAAACATGAAAGGAGCTTCTAACACTCTTGGTTTGAAAGACAATAACATACCTAGATGCCGAGCCAAGATGACACTCGTTTGCAGAAAACTGCGGGCGCGGATGATGCACAGCTCCAGACCTGCAGACCTGTACATACCGGCTGGCTGGTGGAAGGGCTGGCCGCGAGCAGCTTGGCAAGCAGCAGGCGGTCGTGAGGCGCGCGGGGGGTGGGGTTGGGGCAGCGGGCGCAGCATCTCCAGGATCTTCAGACAGACAACATACCTGCTGGCTGGTGGAAGGGCTGGCCGCCAGCAGCTTGGCGTGCAGCAGGCGGTCGTGGGGCGCGCGGGGGGTGGGGGTGGGGCTGCTCCAGGGTCTTCAGACAGACAACATACCTGCTGGCTGGTGGAAGGGCTGGCCGCCAGCAGCTTGGCGTGCAGCAGGCGGTCGTGGGGCGCGCGGGGGGTGGGGGTGGGGCTGCTCCAGGGTCTTCAGACAGACAACATACCTGCTGGCTGGTGGAAGGGCTGGCCGCCAGCAGCTTGGCGTGCAGCAGGCGGTCGTGGGGCGCGCGGGGGGTGGGGGTGGGGCTGCTCCAGGGTCTTCAGACAGACAACATACCTGCTGGCTGGTGGAAGGGCTGGCCGCCAGCAGCTTGGCGTGCAGCAGGCGGTCGTGCGGCGCGCGGGGGGTGGGGGTGGGGCTGCGGGCGCGGATGATGAGGCGCCCCAGCTCCAGGAGCAGGTTGGGCCCGGTGGCCGGCGGTGCCGGCGGCGTCTCGCTACTGTGCATCTGGAAATACAATGTTCAGCTTTAGATAGTGTTTTTTACACACATAGTAAAATAATAAGGTGTATGTGGAGAAGACCGTCTGCAAGCTATTTCGTCGCTTTTAACTCTTTCCTTAATTTCAGCCTACATACGTCCCACTGTTAGGCACAGGCCTCTCATGCGCGAGAGGGCTTGGGCTATAGTCGCCACGCTAGCCCAATGCGGATTAGGGACTTCACATACAGCTTTGAATTTCTTCGCAGATGTATGCAGGTTTCCTCACGATGTTTTCCTTCACCGAAATAATTTAATATAAGTTTATATCAATTGAACCCCCAACCTCCGGATAGAAAGTCGGACGTCATATCCACTCGGCCACCACCGCTTATTCACATATACTCCTCTTATAAATAGAAGGTCAGTAAAGCAGAAGGAACGAAGCTTTCTGACTGGGTCTGAGCGAAGTACGTATTTTGATATGAGGTCTTGCTAGCAAATTTTAAAGGGACTTCCCTACATCGCCCTTAATAATAATTATAGACTCATTAAAAAAATCCAAGTAATTTCATACCAGTTACAACCATAATCAAACCTATTTTACCTAATTATGTACGGTCAGCAGCAGAAGTTGCTAAGCGGGCGAGGTATTCAAAATGATCTTGACGCGACTTTATTATTAAGTGAATAAGAGCGTGTCAAGGTAATTTTGAACACCACGCCCGCTTAGCAACTTCTGCTGCTGACTGTACATATCGGTCTATTTTAGAACCCCCCCTCCTCATCCCCCTATTCTAGGTATAAACCACCAACGGATTATGTTACTTCATCCTTTGAAAGACTAGTCAAAGGCTGATAAGTTTCGACAAACATCGTTATAGGTCAATAGGTCTCCGCTAGGTTTCTAGGTCGCTAGCGGCCACTAGTAGTTGCTTGAGCGAGAACAAACCAGCATAACGGGGCCCCGAGGTGCGCAAACACTGAGAAAGAAATAGGGTCACTTTTTTATGCCTAGTTGGTAGCAAACAAGCATACAGCCCGCCTGATTTTAAAGGGATACATGATACATTGTTGCATAGGATACGTGAATTTTATGTGGCTTTCTGAATCAAAAATGTTAATATCTGGGAGACCGAGCTTTGCTCGGAAAACATATGAAAACTGAAAAATGCGCGTTTTCCCAGAGATAAGACCTAGCTAGATCGATTTATCGCCCCCGAAAACAATGTGAAAGATGTAGGGCATACTGGGAGTACTGGGACACAAGCAAGCATACAGTCCGACTGATTGTAAGGGCACAAAATAAATAATATTACATACTACTACAGAAAGGACACTTCATACGAAACCGAAGTTTGACAGCGATTCAAGGTCGAATTATGCTGTCCCTTTCTAATTTATGGCACTATCCCTTTCGGATATTTAGTGTTGTCAAAATTCAAGTCATTATCTAATATCTTTGGTCGTGCACGCAAAAGGACGTCAAGGGGTGCCAACCCTAATAATTGCTCGGAGCAATGCTGAGCCGAACGGAGCCGAGTTTGCCCGAAGGGCGAAGTGTCCCCCCTCAACCTCACAAAATTTTAACTGTCTAGCTATCACGGTTTATGAAGTACATCCTGGTGACCGACAGACAGACGGACAGCGGAGTCTTAGTAATAAGGTTCCGTTGTTACGCTTTGGGTACGGCACCCTAAAAAATAGTTAACTCTGAAAGTTATAATCACACACCTGCGGGCGCAGCACGGTTCCATTTTTATCGACTATCACTATGCGCGTCCCTTTCGCACTAACATACTGGTTAGAACGTGACAGGCATGGTGACAAGGGATAAAAACGCGACCGTGCTACGCCGCCTGAACTAGGAACATAGTGCAAGCGACAGCTGCATAAATCGATACATCATTGGACAAAAGAAAATGTATCCAGGTCACATTCTGTGACCTTCATGCCTTTATATAGTAAGTGGGTAATAGAAATCGTGGTATATATGTCGGCGGCCGATCGTAAGATCAGGCATATCGTGAAATTCCTAGCCATATCGTGAAACGTGAAAATCTTTGACTCATTCCCTTAGTCGACGGAGCTACGCGGGGCTCCTATTTCTGGGCAGTTTGCCCTTCGGGCATCTAAAGCAACCTAACGATTCTATCCTGCCTATCTATTGGCTTAATGTGACTATCGTCAAAACATTATACAGGAACATTACGATCTGCCTGATCTTAAGATCGGCCGCCGACATATATAGGCGTGGCTCACTCCGCTATTTCGTCGCTTTGCAACAGGTAGCTACAAGTACATCCGTCACACACCAATTTTGGTGGCTAGCCATAAGCCGCGCGTGGCGCTGTCGCCACCTAGCGGTTATATCTGTCCAGATCGTAACAGACGCGTTTTGTTAGAGTGAATCTTCTGTACCTAGTACTATTATTTATTCTGTGGTACAGTCAGCCAAGAAAGTGGTCTATCACTTTTCGACTCTATCTTCAGATAGATAGAGTCGAAAAGTGGTAGACCAGTTTCTTGGCTGACCGTAAAGATTCAATGGTGGGAGGTAATTCGCATTTTGTATAAGTAAAAGCGTGATCCGACTGATGTAAAAAATCGTTTTGGACTATTGTGTTTCTTTGTGTGAATGGATAATATATTTTAATCCTACTTTCACCCTATATACAAAGAAAGGATAGTAATGTTTTATAATATTAATATGTGTTTGCATGTATACCTATATCTTTGCCTTTAACCGAGCCATTCTTGTTTAATAATATTTATTTATATCGGGGATCTCTGAAACGGCTAACGATTTCGATGAAATTTGCTATATCGGGGTAGTAAATGTACATTAGAGAGTGTCTATGTCAAAATGACATTATTTTCACATAGGTACATTAGGTACCTAGATAGATTAAGTTAGATAATATAGGTATAATAGGTTAGGTCGTAAGAAATATACCCTTATGTAATCCTTGTCAGCGAAACGAATCGATTGCTGCTACCTCATTCATCAAAATCGGTGTAGTAGTTTTTTTGAATACTTTTAAGATAGAATACGCGAAACAAACTTATCCACAAAAAAAGAATGCCGCAGCATACTAGAAAAAAAAAACAAATTAACATAATTATTTTCCCAATAAAATGTATCACAATGGCCGACACGTGATAATTTAGGGTTCAGTGCGCTGACCCCTGACAGGAAACATGGTAATAGGTAATCTTATATAAAACTAGCACAGGTTACTGTTTTGACTAAAGTTTGTCTTATCTTATCAAATTGGTAACATAGTAAAATTCAGACTATTCAGAGACGAGTAAATAAATCATATTAATATAATATACCTACTCAAGTGAGCATGCAGACAAAAATGCCTGTATGACATACAATTGTTATTCTAAAAATTGCAAAATAGGTCTCAAAAGTGGGGGGGGACTTTAAAAATCATTAACTATTACTTATGAAAGCAGAAGAATATAAATGATCGTATTAGAATCATAACTGTTATATATTTGCCGTGACTCATTTTTAAAACGTGTTTTTCAATAAAAAGACACATCAAGATTGTTTACCTTATTTATAATGCTACAAAAAACAAACTATAGCGAAGCAAAGTTGCACATACATACTTTGCTTCGCTATAGTTCCGTTGTTCCGTTTTCGTGCTTTCTTCTGGATGGGACTATACTTTTGAATTTTTTTAAAGAAAAGAGCCGTGCCTACTTCTAGGTTGTGTGTCTGATAGTGTGCACATATAAAACACACAAAGTCGATGGTTTGCATAGATAAATGTTGGCCACCTTGAAATATGATTACGCCATTTTTAATCACATTAACTACGGGGCTAAATAATTCACTTCAACGAACGTAAACAAAATTAATTTCTGTTAAAGCTGTTAATTATTCCAGTAAATAAAAAGCTATTTAAATGGCTATTGTCTGACTCACTGAAATGTAGTAGTAAAACAAAAGTGACCAACTTTTATGAAATTATGAATGACGTAATAAATAACATGCATTGCGTGTGCTTTCAAAATCGTTGCAGACTTATCTTGGTCTACTAAATCTAACATAGTCAACGAACACTTAAATATCAGTGCAATTATTAAAATACTCTTTGAGTAGGGATTTTAAATCCTTTGGTATCCTGATCATGGATCAAAAACGGTGCATACTCGTACTTTAAAGTCCGAGAGTCAAATGTAAAACGTGATACGTATTCAATTTCAAAAAATCCGCCATATTTTTTTTAATGTTTCATACTTATACGTCCAGTTTAATTGAATTTAAATCGACTGAATATAACGCGTGCAAAACCTCACATGCAGGTTACCGATCCTTTAAAACCCATTTAATTTGTTATTTTAGGAATAACACACAAAGTGTATTTGTATAACCCATTTCAAGGAATTTAACCGAGTCTATTTGCGTCCCGCTGCGCTTATCTCCCCCCTTCCCCCTTCTAAATATAAGACAATGGCTGCCGTTTCGCGAGTAAGTGGGAATTTTCACTTCCGCGTTAATGAAGGTTGCAGATTTCTCGTTTTACTTTGGCTATTGATGTTATCATGGATTTAACGGCATGTGATGATGAATATGTGTTAATAGGAACGAGTATTGTAGTTAATATTTGGTCATAGAAAATACAGAAAAAAAACCGGCCAAGTGCGAGTGAGACTCGCGCACGAAGGCTTCCGTACCATTACGCAAAAAACGGCAAAAAAATTACGTTTGTTGTATGGGAGCCACTTAAATATATTTTTTTTAAATTTTAGTATTTGTTGTTAAAGCGGCATCAAAAATACATCATCTGTGAAAATTTCAACTGTCAAGAGATACAGCCTGGTGACGGACAGGCGGACAGTGGAGTCTTAGTAATAGTAGTCCCTTTGGGTACGGAACCCTAAAAAACAACAAAAAGGTTACTAAAAACTGTAAAAGAAAGAAACAAAGAAATCTTTGAGAAGTTTGTGAGGTTATGTGCTAGCTATATAATAACTCGTTAAGTATGTATTATTTATGTAAAATTTACATATAAAAACTTAAAATGTAATAAGGTGAACGTAATACCTTATGGCATTCTCTAATAGTCGACCCATTTTACGTAGCCCCTGATCTTTCCCCCAATATCTCATTTTAAAGGTTAGTAGGTCACGGGGTCAAGAACAAGCCCTACAAAATGTTGTAATAACCAAGCTTCCAAATTAAAATTTGATTGAAATATAAATGAAGGAGGCTTCCAATTTCTCTATCCGTTTTCAATAACGGAACCTTTTGAAGGAATTAATTACTTTGTTAGAACATGAAAACACTTCAAATGACTTTGAAGAGTTCTTTTAAATATTATTCGGACAAAAATCACAAGATCAATGAAAATAGGTGTTTTTGTATGTTTCCTTTGTTACATGCTTTGTAGGTATACTTATAGTTATTGGTAGGAATATTTGTTAAGTAACCCGCGCGTTGTAGATTGAGTTTATAGTTTATAGTACTAGTCCCAATTGTTAAAACAGCAGACCTTTATTTTTGAAAATTTGTAACAGATTCGTAGGTATCTGTTAAAGATAACACCATATGTAACTTAGGGTGATATTTTTTTAACTATATTGCACATACAAAAAGTACAACAGGCGAACTTAATGCCGCTATAGGCATTCTCTACCAGTCAACCATAGGGCGAAACAGAAAAGCGTCCATGTGGGTGCAATGAGAAATACACAGAAAAATAAACGTATTTTTAAGCGAAAAATATTTTCATTTAACCTATCCCTATCCAATTTCTTTTGTGTATTGCGTCTCACATTTTGTGTATTGCGTCTCACATTTTGTGTATTGCGTCTCACGTTTTGACAAAGAAACACCCTTAGCTACAAGCTACAACCAGCAGGTTTCGCTAAGTGAGACTTGTGATCAAAATGCACTCATTTCGATCCAATCAAATCAAATTTGAGTTCAAATAATTTAGAACATCTCGCTTACCTACTCTTACAACTGTTTCCTTTTCCCACGTAACCATTGAACCTGAATTCCTCAAGAAAGAACAAAGAGTTCGTCAGGGCGCGGCCGGCCCTTGACACGCTGCACCCCGGTCGACCCAATTCCGTGACCTACTTCTGGGGCCGAATGCAACCCGCCCCAGTTCACCCTGCGGTCGGGATGGCTCGTGAATTTTGTAGCGGGCCAAAATTGGTTGTATTTTAATTTTTAAACACTCGAAGAGCGTTTGCTTCTATTTAACTTTGCCCTGTTAAGTTTGTATGTTAGTGTGGGTCAAATCATTGAGCTAAATTTGACCCTCTTGCCGATTTCTGATTCAGCTGAAATTTAGCATACCCTCTTCTACATTCAGCGATTTTAAATACCGCTACCGCATTTAATCACTCGAAAAATGCAATATCAACAGAAATGAGTTAGAAGAGAATCAACTGCATTTCAAAGGTCTCCCATTACAAAGTCACCCGTCATCTAAGTTTAGCTTCACAAAATGTCTGGTCCACTAATACACGTGAGTGTACCCTAATTTGGCAGTTCCATCGTGTTGCCACGGCCGTGACGACTGAAATAGACTGCGCAGCTCTTCGCATCTTCCTGAGCGCATTTATCATAACAACCAGTATAGTGACTTACAAACTACACTGGACTCTTTCGTGTAAAAGACTCGAGCCTTTGATGGCCTTTAAGCGTTGTCAGACCTAACTTTAGCCTGACATAATCCCTGGTTCACTAATACACGCGTGTTTGCCTTAATTTGGCAGTTCCATCGTGTTGCCACGGCCGTGACGACCGAAATCGTCTATTTCGCGCAGCTCTTCGCATCTTCCTGAGCGCATCTATTATAACAAAAACTTATCGCTGGAAAGATATCTCTTCTAGACAACCTTTAAGGGTTTAAGGCTTTTCAGTCCTAATTATAACCCAAAACCGATTTATTTGAAAATGTGCTATTACGTGTGATATTAAACTCTAAGCGCATGACGTCAGCGCGATGAAGCATGAAGCCCTGCATGCATATGCATAAATTCCGGCATGTATGCGTGCATGACAATTCGGCGTTAATGTTTAGCATGCTATACCACATCGTGTGTGACTTCCTGATACGATAAAAGTGTAATTATAGTATATTTAACTGTGTGATGACGAATAGCAGAAATTAGATATTTAGTGTGCATTTTAAGCATGCTTTGCAGCTGAAATCTGAAATATAATTTACAGTACATATGGTCCTATTTTTCCGCACTAGTGCGTAAAATAGCACTTTTCGTGCGATGTCAAAAGTTTAAAGGGCCATATGTACTGTAAAACCTTGTACGATACACGTGCGAATAGGTAATTCGCAACTCGTGTCGATTTAAAACACTCCCTTCGGTCGTGTTTTAATTTATCGCCACTCGTTTCGAATTTCCTCTTTTTCGCACTTGTATCGTAAATAACTATTTTGTTTATTGTAAATAAACTACCTAAATTCAATAAATAAAAATAATAAATGTTAATAAGACATAACCCTAATCTAAGACTTAAGATAAATATAGAGATTAATAATGTTAATAAATATTATGGGACAATCTTACACAAATTGACCTAGTCCAAATTCAAAGTCGTATGTATTTGTCAATATACATACGCTATAACCAAAAAGAATAGATAGTATAGAGGGGTCCTGTCATAGTAAATTTTGTAGTCACAGTAAATTTACTGCCATCTATCGACACACGACTAAAACTCAAAACGAAAACGTATAAAATTATCAAATAAATGTATGTATATGGATAAATGATTTTATTATTTTTATATCATTTTGATCCATGTTCATTCACTGATATCCATGTGTTAAAATTGTTAAATATGAAACGGCGTCGTCACGCCATCTAGCCGAGCATAGGCTAAAGGTGTGTGTGCCATCTATCCGAGAATGACTTTCTCTTGATTTCCGAGGCACGTTTTTACCTTAAACTTTATTCATCTTATACGAAGTTACATATGTCTTTGCTATAACTATAAGTGTTTCCGAAATATATATAATTGTTTTAACTTGACCTCGAATGTTGAAATAAGTCTAAGAAAAATCTTACCAATCCCCGCACTAAAAGCAGAAAATGGCTTAATTAACTCACTTTAATTTCCTTCGTTTTTTCACCACACTTCAACACGAACAATGAACACGTAACCGTAATCGAAGACACCCACGCTACAACTTTCTTTTCTTTAGATCTGTCCTGTTGTATGGCAATACAAACACTAAACTAAATATCCAATAATGTAGTGAAAATGTTTCTTTCACATTTAAGCCCTTTTTCATTAATTGGAGGTTCATTAAGTAATGACTTCTGTTAAAGTTGTTAAACTATTATTAACACGCCTTAAAAACTAATTAAGAACCTCACGAACGTAGCCGCCGCCATACAATCGAAATTACGCTCTTATTTCAAAAAGAAACACTAATTTGTCAGTTTTGCTTGTGGATAGAATTCGCTTAACTTCAAACTCGGGTAAATCCATTCGTCCCTCTCAGCAAATATCTATTACCAAAATCACATAATCGGACGGATGGATTTACCCGAGTTTGAAGTTAAGCGACTCGTATAGGAGTTCAAAGTTTATATAGCTCTTTAATTTTATGTTTAGCCCAATTAACTAATTACTCGACATCATTCCTTAATAGGACCCGGGTATGTCCTTAAACCACGTCCAAGACCACCGGTGGACGAGCAGCGGCGTCCCTCAAATTCGGTGTACTCGTGGACATCTTATGGCTGAGACGATGATGATGATGATGATTCCTTAATGACGGAGCCACGCTGTTACGTCGTCGCCCAAATCTAATGTTTAATTTGTCTTTGGTTTTTATTTGTAGTTTCTTTGTACTTATTGTATTTTATTTTGTAGTTTCACAGTGCCTTGGTTTTACTGTAATGCTGTATTACTTATTTGACTAATAAATAATAATAAATAAATAATTCCTTAATGACACCGTATTTAATGTATCAATATGGTTCTATTGTGAGGATCTGTATTCCAAAAAATTTAAAACATAATGGATTTAACCACTTGTATGAAAAACTACCGTTCATATACCTTTAATTGACCTAAGTAGCTCAAGTCGTAACCTAGAGCATGTACTTAATTTAGTTCCGCTATGAAACACGCATGCGCGTCCCGTAAGCGTTCAATCTAGCGTAAAAAATACAAAGTGCACAACAATATTACGTGCCTACGTGGTTCCATGCCTAAAAGGGATCCTTCTCTGATGGAAAGCCACAATTGGTATTTTGTTATGAAACTTCGTTCAAAAGTGCATACTTGCACCGCGGTTAAATAATGAGATTTTTGTATTTTTTATTTTTATTTTCGATACAAGTTTGTCAAATTGTTCGACTTATCCGAACCCTGTATACAACAACATAGGCATTATACGGTTGTCGCTCGCACTATATCCTCGGTAACTGCCATCGGAAACGAATACAGGTATTGGCAGAGATCCAAACTACGTATTGAAGGTTTAATATGTACTTGGTATATTGTAAGACATATAAAAGAGTTTATGGACCGGGCGTAACAGCCGTAAGTGGTTGGAAAATCTATTTCAATCAGAATTTATGCGCATTAAGGCTCACTTGCACCATTCCACTAACCCGGGGTTAACCGGTTAAACCTGGAGTTACCATGGTTACCAGTACAATTTGACACTGGGTCAACGGTTTAACCGGTTAACCCCAAGTTAGTGGGATGGTGCAAGTGGCCCTAAGTAAGTAAGTAAGTAAGTATGAGTTTTAGAATGTCAGTTAAATATAATTCCACAAAGTATAAAATATTATGTTTTCTTCCAAAATCATTCCACAATACTAATAATCATGTAATGTATCATGGGCATTTAGTAATATTGGAATAAGTTTCAGTATACATTTGGCAAATTGAAAAAATATATTATTAGACGAATTTAGAAATTGACAATTTATGTGTTTTGAATCATTTCTGTTTAATTTAGTAGCAATTAATTAAGTCTTAAAATCCTATTTAAACAAAAACGAGGTTAATTTCTTTTTTAACATAACAAAGACGAACTGTGTCAAACCCCTAAGTACCAGGAGATAATAAATCTAAATCAGTTTAATTTCAACACGTGCATAGAGTGCTTAATATCCTTATACCCGTCTCTTTCTAACTCGGGCATTATCGGTATTGCGCACTCGCTTCATCACGGGTGAGTTGACTGACCAAAGATTAGACGAAATTTAGTTTACAGTATATGCAGATTTGTAGCATGAATTTTTATTATCTGTTGACAACTGTGCCAAAAAATTTTTTTTGAGAAAATGACTAAAATTATTTTGTTGTAAATAACGGTTAATCTTAATTGGTTAAGGATGTTATAAATGAAGTAATAAGTATTTACACTATGTATTTATTTACAAATCAATAGTTTTGTTTTTACATCATCAGCCTAACAGATAGGAAGGCTTAGCAATAAAAGCATGATAAATTGTAATCATAAGATAACGTAGATATGTATTTATAAAGAACAGCTGTTGTCATACGGTCATATATTTTATTTTGTAAAATGATACAGATAGTTTTTATATACAGTAGTGTGACTACTTAAAAAAAACATAAAATAATTTGATTTGTTCTGGGTTCGATTCGCACGTCGTTCCGACGTGCAAGCGGGATGCCGGTCAAACTTCTTCGGAGCGACGTGCTGCGAATCGGACGCAGTGTGCCATGCCCCTAATCGCACAGCTCTGAATCTAGTTAAGTGTATAAACACCTAATGCGACGCCTAACGTATGGCACTAATGCCATATAGTCAGACCGTAAAAAGTATGCAGCGATTTTGATACCCCACGCAGTGCAAGTGTCATTTTAAACGTCAAACTTCTATGAAATTATGACGTATACATAACACTTACACTGCGTGGGCTATCAAATCCGCTGCAGACTTTGTTTGGTGCGACTTTAGCTTTTTTTATATAAAAACGTTTATATACATAATAGATATACACGGAAGTACAGTCAAGGAATTTAAATTCCGACCCATTTCGTACTTTGTCACAGTGACAATCAATATGAAAGCCGCTAGAGAACTCATACGGTTGTCACTGTGACAAAGTACGAAATGGGTCGGAATTTAAATTCCTTCGACTGTATTACAGTCACTGTACAAACACTACACTAAATTAATAACTATCTAAAATAGGCCCTTAAGGAATTGTACCAAGGATGCTGGCGGCATTTCCTCGATGTATCGCAATGCTGATACGTTGTGCGAGGAAGCCACCAGTTACGTCAACCAAGCTTCTTTTAATATTTCGATTCCAACAGTACGGTTACCATCAGTTTGTCACTGACATAAACGCCGTCGAGAACGTAATTTACTTTCTATACATCTCGCTCGCACTCGCATATTAGTGCAAACGGGATGTATAGAAAGTAAATTACGTTCTCGACGGCGTTTATGTCAGTGACAAACTGATGGTAACCGTACAGGTTGCATACGTTGAACTACAATTGGTTCGCGTGTACATAAATGACCTATAAAATAAACACGATAAGATACGACCGCAAGGCCGGCGATATGTTATCGGTGCACCGTATCAGCTGTGAAAACACAGACCGATTGGCACCGATACCGTGTATTTTGGTGCCAATTCCGGGTCCTATTGCTGCCCTGCTAAGCTAAAAAGGAGTATTTTACAATGTTAATCTGAAAGTTCCATTTTGACGTTCATTTGTTTTATGAGATACCGCCTTTTATTTGCTTACGCTACGTCTTACGTAGGCGACCAACGCGCGAACGCGGCGCGGCGCGGCGCGGCGAAAGCGGCCGCCGCCGCGCCGCGCCGCGCCGCGCCGCCTGACATTCGCGTGCAAATCGCGCCGCACCGCGTTCGCAACGAGATCGCTTACGTAGGACACTTCTATGGGCATCAAATGATTGATTTCGCCGCGCCGCGCCGCGCCGCGTTCGCGCGTTGTTCGCCTACGTAAGACGTAGCGTAAGATGGGCAGATTGACTTAACTGATTGACCGAGCGAGCACGAAGCGTCTTTCTGCCCGATTTGAACTTTAAGATACGTCAATTAATAGATCTATAAATGATATGGACCTGTTAGTATCTGATCCTTTCGCATTTTCTCAAAGGTTAGCTGGAAGAGATCCCTTTTAGGGATAAGTTCGCCTTTGTACATAACATTTTTATTTTTGTTTTGTTTTTGTCCATTTTATGTAAACCTGTTTATGTGCAATAAAGTGACATACATACATACATACATATGGATTAGATTTGTCAAGTGCGGTCAAAAGTGACGTTTTTGTTTGAAAAAAACGTCACTATTCAGCAAAACAAAGTGATTAAAGTTACTCTTAAGATAAGATGCTTAATTAGGTAATACCTTATTATTTGATGGGTAGTCATTTAGTCAACGTTAGGAAATTTTTTTTGTGGATATAATCAGTTAATTATTATTCGTGCAATAATAAACAATATTTAGTTCCTTACTTACTTATATGTTCTATTTTTGCACATCAGTCAATGTCTGGTAATTTCTTATCTGTTTTGTTATCGTGTGTTACCAACATGTTATCATAATGTGAACCAATATCTCAGTCCTTCATATAACGGAATCGCACATATAAAATCAAATTATTGAATCTAAGGACCATACTACGTAACATTCATCTTTGTTACACTCATTGCTAAACATAAGCTTGTCTCCTTCTCTTTCAGTGTGTGGGAGCTCTTTAGCGAATGCACATTTCTCGTTTGCCTAATACGTGCGACTAAAGACTTACCCCCTTATTCATAAACGTTTACTAAAGTTGAGAAGCCGATTATAATCGTTTGTCTTTCCGACGTATTGGTATGATGGAGAGGGACAAACGATTATTATCGGCTTGTCAACTTTAGTCAACGTTTATGAATAAGGGGGTTAAAGAGGAACTGTACAAATTAAGCGCCTCAATTCTATGAAACTTGCTAAATATGTAAACAAACCGCCATATTGAAATTCATCAAAAATGACGAATTTACTAGTGACTTTAGTTTACATAGTTAGCAAGTTCCATAGAATGACACTTTATCTGAAGTTACAATATCATTGATTGAATCGTCAATATTATATAAGCGGGGCTCGGTTGATAATGTAATTAATGTAATATCATAAGATAATGATGCAATTTCCCATCTTATCTCTTGCACAAGTCCAGGAAATTGTATCTGCGGTAAAGCGCCGCAAATGTAAGGTTTTCCTGTTATGTAATATTTACATACATACTTTGAAAATGGTTACCACTACAAAATACAATATGTTATTTTTCACACTTTTATGTATTTTATGGAGCGTTATTTTTTTGGGGTTATGATATAATTTTACGATAAGAAGGATTTTTAAAGTTCTAGTTATCGACGTTCTACTCATGTAATTAATTATCTGAGACCTGAGATTACCTGAGAATTTTAAAAGGAAAAACCAATGCCCAGGGTTTTTTTCAATATCAAACCTTACTTTTCAGAATGACACAAATTTTAAATAACACAATATTTAAAAAAATATATTATTATATAAGGTATTTCCACCAATCCCATCTGAGGAAGACACAATCTATGTAGTAAAAATAAAGTCACTAGTCCACGATGTGAAGAAAATTGGTAATTTATTCTTGTTATTTTTTTTCGTACTAGATTGAATAAACAAACACCAATTGGTTGCATAGAGACCTGTTTAGCAGTCATTAACCAATATAAATATGCTAACATATGTAAATATTGTGAAATTCCAGCAATATCACACAAACGGGTCAAATGGATGATAACCTCTTTTTTTAAATCGGTTAACAATACACGCGCACTAGCACATGCATATTTTACATAAATAATTAATGTAAACTAACCCGTTGACAGTGACAATATTTATATTACGTCGCAGTTTGTAAATACCACCAGACTATTATGTCATCTAAACACGCGTGATGCATACAAAAAGCATGTGGGCATTCTACGTATACTGCGCTAATCAGAATCATCTGGGACGATAGCAACGTCGCAAAACCGTGTTAAACGAGCGGGACAGACAATCAGACATGCCAGGTCGCCCGCGAGCTAAAAAAGGACAGACATTTGTTTGTCAACATTCCGCCGTTTTAAATATAGAATATAGAATCGTTTCCGCATATCAACGTGCTCTATGATAATATTTTTGTTTGGATTTGGAATGTTCGAATATACGTAATGCGTTTCAGAACGTTTTTATTGCTATGTGAATAGAGTTTAATTTTGAATGAGTTAAACGTTTTTCTAATAGAATAACTTTGCAAAACCGAACAAGGGCAGTTGCCGAAGTGATTCATATTAACCGTTGTAACTTCCATTAAAATGGCCGTTCATCGATTATTATTTTTTGCATAGGTATCTTTAATATTAACTTATTTACATACAACGGATATTAACCGCAAAATGATCACTAAACATCAGAGCACGGTCTGTGATATTTATTTGTTTGATATTTAATCATGTATTTTATATTATATTAATACATGAACATGAGTATAAAATATAAATAATAAATATTCAAGGACATTTTTACACAAATCGACTAAGCCCCACGGTAAGCTCAAGAAGGCTTTTGTGTTATGGGTACTCAGACAACGATATATATAATATATAAATACTTAAATAGGTACATAGAAAACAACCATGACTCAGGAACAAATATCTGTATCATCATATCATGTATATGTATGTATCATGTATATAGGTACCTTAGATACATTTTTAGGGATGAAAATGATTTAAAAGTCATCGTAAAAGCAAGGGACTTAGGCCCTTTTAATCTAACTACAAAATTCAAGATAAATTTAAACTGTTTAAAGTTAAGACTTTCCGATTGTTTATTTTTAAAGTGGATAATTTTAAAGCGGTCATCGTCCCTTCACTCGTACGTACTTTTACCCGACCCCCTGACAGAGTTATGTCAAAAGGTCAGTCACTCCGTTTTAACACATCCATTGCCACTAAAGGCTCCGTCAAACAGGCGCGTTTTGCAGGCGAAGCGTGAGCGTTTTATGGGCGTTTTCGGAAAAAAATATTGGGGTAAAATATCACTGTCCTACGACTTTGGTATACTTTTTTACCGTCAAATACTGTTTTAAAGTTTACTACATGTACACAAAAATTGTAAAGTGATTTATTATCTGAGTATTTATGGTAAAAAAACTGATTAAATGGTACTAAAGTAAAGAAAATTTACAAAAACTGAAGAAAGGGAGATGATTTTTGAGTGTCCCATGCACACTTTGCATACTTTGGATCCAAATATTATATATCTGCCTCCTTCTAGGCCCGAACCTGGTTGTTGTGTGATAAGATCGTACCAGCCAAAATCTATTAAAAACCTTATTTTTTAACACCTAAAGTAAAAATATGCATTAAAGTTTAATTTATTGTTGTCCTTCAATATCGACGTAGTGGAAATTTCCACCAACGTCACGGAGTTTTTACCAACTTAGTAGCAAAAATCTACTAATATCATACGGATTTTTACATGATCGTAACATTATGTTCCTATAATTACCCGGTGTTTAGGTTTTACAAGGCAATTGGGCTCGAAAAAAGCTAGTGTAGGTTGTGCGTCACGATGTGCAGAAATTTGTTTTCCACAACGAACTGAATTAAACTGAAGATAAGGAGTCAATTATTGACTAAATATTTATGAAATACGTTAGATTATTATGTGTTGTATGATATCAAATAATTATAATTAAGAAAATTCAAATGATCAGACCGCTATTTCGCTTTATTAACCAACCGGCATGCCTACGTCACATCCAAAACGTTACGTGATGTATTAGTGGAACAAAAAAACGTGACGTATGGAATGAAAATGCACGGTTTACATGCCGTCAGTTTAAGTTGCCAAAATATAGTAGGTAGAGTGATATTAAAAACACAAAAATAATTTTATTCTAGCTATATTCTTCTAACTACTCGACCTACTAGTAATTACTTAGCACCAGTGGCGGCTCGACCTAAGAAACGCTGGCAGGCGCAGGTTATGCTTTCGACTGCAGCAGTATTGCAGTACGACAATACTGCTAACTGCAAATGTCAAAAAACTGGGCAGCAACATCTATTTTGATTTTGTAGCAGTAATGCAGTCGGCAGTATTATCAGTATTATCGTGCTGCAATACTGCTGCAGTCGAAAGCATAATTACTGCAGGAAATTTCAAAATCTGTTAAGTTAAACTATAATAATAGGTATTAATTACTAAATTATTTAATTAAGTACAA
The DNA here is from genome assembly GCF_963556715.1 of Cydia fagiglandana. Taxonomy (NCBI): domain Eukaryota; kingdom Metazoa; phylum Arthropoda; class Insecta; order Lepidoptera; family Tortricidae; genus Cydia; species Cydia fagiglandana. Next base: position 4,680,250 of record NC_085956.1, read on the forward strand.
CATTAAGTAGGTATTAAATTAAGTAGCTATTTTCCGCACATGTAAACCCTTCTTGTAGTTCCTAAACGCGATATTATGGTCCATAACGTCACTTTGTCCTACTGTGGCTGTGATTGATTTTATTAGAATTTATATAAATTTTTAGGATAATTGATACTGATTTCGATCTCATTTGCAAGAAAAATATATGATAATTATTAAAAACAACTTTTTATAATACCTTTACCTTATGTTTTTTATAACAAAATGATTGCAAAGCAACAATTAAAACGAAAAATGTGACGTATTGGAAAGACTTCTTTAAATAACTTTATTGAATTACTTAGTATTGCAGTTGTTATTCGTTTTTAGAAAATTAATATAGTTTTGTATTTCAATAAATAAAAACTGGTTCATTTAAAACACTCCGATCTTCACTTAAAACCTGCCTAAAACTTGTAACGTAATGGATCGTCACATTCGCTGTCATTCAGTTTAAAGTGATTTATTAGGAATATAAATAATTTATATAGACGGAAAGTAACATTTTCGTAAAATATATAAATAGTAGATTTAATTCAACCCATTTTTAGTCAAAAAAATATTTTTTTTGGTGTGTGGAATTCCATTACGTGACGGACTCTAATTCTAAAAACGCCCTTATATGTAAAAGCGGCGCGCGTCGCTCACGTGCGGCCCGCAAAACGCGCCTGTGTCACGGTGCCTTAAGTGCTATATAATTTGATGTACATTAACCATAAACAGCATAAACTATACGCGTAACTTTGACTTCTTTCGATAATTTGATTATTGTAAACATTAGAAGCAAAAACTGATTTTCATACAATTTTTAATGCTCCTACTCGTAATTCTTAAAATTTGAATAAAATCAAACGATGATATACCTACATACAAACAATTGTATCAAAATATTTTCAATAATATGAATATCCAGAGAGGAAAAAGAGGCCCAACGTTTGTATGAGAAGGCGATTTCGCGCGGGTCCTCCATTTTCGTTTTAAATACTTTGGGCATACTGAAAATTCCTGGACTGGCCACTTAGAAAAAAGCCGGACAAGTGCGAGTCGGACTCGCACACCGAGGGTTCCGTACTTTTTAGTATTTGTTGTTATAGCGGCAACAGAAATACATCATCTGTGAAAATTTCAACTGTCTAGCCATCACGGTTCGTGAGATACAGCCTGGTGACAGATGGACGGACGGACAGCGGAGTCTTACGCTACGTCTTACGTAGGCGAACAACGCGCGAACGCGGCGCGGCGCGGCGCGGCGAAAGCGGCCGCCGCCGCGCCGCGCCGCGCCGCGCCGCCTGACATTCGCGTGCAAATCGCGCCGCACCGCGTTCGCAACGAGATCGCTTACGTAGGACACTTCTATGGGCATCAAAGGATTGATTTCGCCGCGCCGCGCCGCGCCGCGTTCGCGCGTTGTTCGCCTACGTAAGACGTAGCGTTAGTAATAGGGTCCCGTTTTACCCTTTGGGTACGGAACCCTAAAAATAAGTCGTCTCATATATCAGAATCCTGAAGCTTTCAGTATGGCCCACGTACGTATAGGTTATGCCCTTTGCCCTCTGGTGGCTGGTGGCATTATGATAATGGTATTTTAATATTAACGTAAGTATTTGCATTTGAAAAATCAAAGTGTAATTAAACAGTAAACATGTTTTGTGACTTTTGTGTGACTTACAAATGTAAATGTATTAATGCGAATACACAAAACTTTTTTCACCACACCAGCTCGGAAAGACTTACTTTGCACTTCAAAAACTGATAGCAAAGTTGCATTTTATTCACATGTGAGGCAAAGTAATCAAATGCAAATTTTGAGTTGTTTTCTTGTGTTTGCTGGTAGAATTGACTTTCAAATGATGACTTTGGATGATAAATATTTAATAACATTCATTTGGATTTGATTTGGTTTGATTTTGTTTTATATTTTACATTTAATATTTGCTTCGGGTTGGTGTGGTGAAAAATTTTGTGTTTCACTCGGGGGCAAATTTTGTTTAACCCTCGTGCTTTGAAACCCTCGCAACGCTCAGGATTCCATTTTTCGAACCACTCGCTACGCTCGTGGTTCAATTTTGGAATCTTTCGCTTGCTCGGGTATCAATATTAGCACGAGCGGTTAAACAATAACTTTGCCCCCTTGTAAAACAAATAAATATTCTTTTATTTTTGTGTGTGACAGTGGAGATCTATGGGCCTTACGATGGTTAACCTAAGATGGTGGACCTAAGGCACGAAACTAAGGGAGAATTCATTGATTCCTTTAAAACTAGATCTATTTTCAACACGTATTACTAAAAATAACCCGAAAAACATCCCCCTAAACTCCCTTAACGTATTTCAAGGTTTTTCCAAATCGCCCAAACTAACTGCGCAACAAATGACGTAACCAGGTAAAAAAGTACCAGGAACACATAAATGGCAAAGCGATTACGAATTCAGGAACAATATTCCCGCCGCCTAAAGAGTACTAGCGAGTGTAAAGCCGACCACTGACTAACAGTCTACCGGACGGTATCGGCCTGTCAGTTGGAACAAAATTTTGACAGTTCCGAACAACTGACAGGCCGATACCGTCCGGCGGACTGTTAATCAGTAGGCCCCTTTACACTCTGAGAAATGAGACCGTATACAGATCTTGGAGACTATAACCAAATGGAGACGTCTTGTCTGTAATTTTCTGTACAAAACAGTCTGTCGATTTTTGCGGGACGGGAGCACGTCAAAATGTAAGTAACGTAAAAATAGCTATGTCAGATAAACGTTAGTGTCGTCAGTCCATACAATGTGTATGAAGAGTCATAGAGTTTCGACAGAGGGGAACGCCTGTTAACGGCTACTCCGTTTGGTTATGTCCTCCAAGATACAGATACAGATGTAGGACATAATTGTTTTCCATCGTATTTTCTCGGAAACGTTCGTATTTGTCATGCTACTTCAGTCAACCTCAGTACTTTTTGTACCGAGACTGACTGAAATAGCAAGACACGTTCGTACGTTTCCGTGAACATTACGATGGAAAATAATTTTACACTACTTTATATGTACATCTGTAGCTGTATTCACACCGAAGTTCGCAAATTGGCATCTTTCTCCGTCACTCTAATTACGCCTTAATTGGAGTAAAAGAGAAAGATGCCCACAATTTACGAACTTCGATATAGGTAGGCCCTCAGAGATCAATGTAATATGGTTGTAGTGACAGCGCGATTTGTTCGCAGACTTCGCATTTACACAGATAACTAAAGCATTGTTTCAAGCAATAATGGACTCTACGTCAAACACAATACGGTGCACGTGGATAGGATAATAACTAGGCAAATGTAATGAATAATAGGACAATAAAATAACATCCGTGGGCTTTTATTTATTCTTTGGTATCAACAAAGACATATGTAACTTCGTATAAGATGAATAAAGTATAAGAAAAAAACGTGCCTCGGAAATCAAGAAAAAATCATTCTCGGATAGATGCCGCACACACCTTTGGCCTATGCTCGGCTAGATGGCGTGAAGACGCTGTTTCATATTTAACAATTTTAACACATAGATATCAGTGAATGAACATGGGTCAAAATGATATAAAAAGGGGCGAATAATAAAATCATTTATCCATATATATTCATTTTTTTATTTTATACGTGTTTCTTTTGAGTTATAGTCGTGTGTCGATAGATGACAGTAAATTTACAGTGACTACAACATTTACTATGACAGGACCCCTCTTTGGTATAAAAAAACGATCATCTGCCTACAGATGTAGTGCAAATTTTCCATCGTATTTTCACGGAAACGTACGAACTGCGAACGTGTGTTGCTATTTCAGTCAGTCACGGTACAAAAAGTACTGAGGCTGACTGAAGTAGCATGACAAATACGAACGTTTCCGAGAAAATACGATGGAAAACATTTATGCAATACATCTCTACATTATCTACCTACCAAGGATCTTAAGACGGCCACAATAAGACTCGGATCGGATATATTAAAGCGTACAAGATGCTCAGAAATATCTAAACATGACTCAAAATACATTATGCAAATGGCTCTTAGAAAACCAGGAAGTCAGAAGGTAACAAAAGATGGACGGACCGCGCGAACCAACTCGATTTGGTGATAACTACTGTGAATTTTTTTCCCAGTAGTTTACCAGTGGTAAGTCCAGGATTAGTACTTAATGCGATTAAAATTACTACCGATCGATAGCACGTGTATCGTATACTTAGTAACAGAACTAACGTTTTGTATGTAAACTACAAGACAACCTTGGCTATTGCCAATACTAACGCAATACGCTACTCTCATTCAAAACTATACTCTATTACCGCATCATAAAATCCATATTCGAATACCGCAGAACACACTTATAACTTTATTTTATACGCGTTCGTAACACCAATCGTTTGAAATTTGAACTTAATTCACAAAGGTAAAAGGTTCAGTTTTAATTGGAAGTGAACGGTTCGATTTTCGAATGCATTGGTGACGTCACGTTCGAGTGGCATAGAAACGTTGTTGTCAAGTGGAAATTGGAAATTACCTCCTAGCGTTTATGATGCCCGAGTGTATTACAACCTGGTACATGTAAAAGATTGAAGAATTGAAGATTGGATCTGATGATCTTGCAAGTTTTTGATCCACTTCCCGGTTTCCGTTTGAGCTGAAATTTTGCATGCATGAAATCGGATGACAATGCCATATTATGGTACCATCGAGCTGATCTGATGATGGAGACAGGAGGTGGCTATAGGAACTCTGTGATGAAACAACGCAACCTAATTGTGTTAGGGGTTTTTAGAATTACCGCGATGAGTATTCGTTGTCAATCGTAAGTACAGTCAGCGATAAAAGCTTGTACCAAAAATGAATTTTTTGCCAAAAACTTATTATACTATGCATTTGGTCTCAGAACCCATTTGGCCTGAAAATCTAGTTCGCCGGACGATATCAGCCTGTCAAACGCAAAATTTGACAGAACAACTGACAGGCTGATATCGCCCGGCGAACTGGTAATCAGTCGGCCCCTTTAAACGTGTCACCAGACTGTTTTTATGTGAAATAGGTATTTTAAGAGGTAAATTAACCCCGAAAACGATCAGAAGTCGTATTAAGGTCACAAAAGCGATCTAAAAGCAATAACGCATAGGCGTCGCAACGTCTACTCTTTAGTTCATTACGCAAAGGAGCCTTGGCACGATTTACGAGCGCATAAAAACATGTGTTGGTCTGTATTCCTTCATTCCTATCCATTACGGAGATAAACCAATGTAAGCAAACCTCTAGATGGGAATGGAATGAAAAATCGATTAACGTAATCGATTATTTGGCTCTTTTTCGAAAATCGATTTAATATTTACTCGATAATTTTATTATCGTAACAGAAAGTATCGATAACAATAATGTTATATTTTTTGCTTAGATAGAATTTCTATTGGCGTTGAGTCTCAAATCAGCCTAAATCAGCTTATAGATGTCAATCGATTATTACCTAATACATATTCCTGTGCTACCCACAGCCCTGAGGTCTTAAAGAAAACCCAAATTCAAAATGTTCGAGCTTACCAAATTTTCGTAACATTAGAAATTCGACTATTCACGAATCGCTATCGCAAACTCTTATCTCAAATAATCCTTAAAAGCAACCGTACCCTACCAATAATAAGGTCTAAACTTCAATGGGATGAGGAAACATTATCCACGCTTGTGAAAATCACGCGACGCATTTACACGACAAATGCGTCCCGATTCCGCTAAATTAAACCTTGAATATATCACATTAAGACTGCAATTGAGATGGTCCGTGTACAAAAATGCATGTTACGCTCGGTTTATGCGAAATGAGACTTTAAATATATCAAGATAAGATTATATAGAATGCAGTTGATGTTGATGGTTAAATTGCAGTGAAGTAAAGTGAAACGTGATGGGTAGGTGACGTCATAATGTAGCGTTTCAGTTATGGACGCCTGGTAGTTGTGTGACGCATGAGTGTTTTAAACTATTTATTTACTCAACATTGAGTTGTTTCATTATGTTCCGACGATATCGGCCTGTCAGTAAGATCAAAAATTTGACAGTTCCGAACAACTGACTGGCCGTTATCGTCCGGCGGACTGTTAGTCAGTGGTCGGCTTAAGTTCCTGTAAATACTTCTACTAAGCCCCCCCCCCCCACATCTAGCGTCTTTCGAGCGTCGGCGTCTGGTCAGCGCTATGGAAAATGACGTGGCTGCGCAGTTGTGTCGACGTTTCGTCGAGCAGCGGCCATAGAGTTATAGACGCCGACGCTCGAAAGACGCTAGATGTGGGGGGGGGGGGCTAAGGTACTACTTTTCATATGGAATTTAAGAATTAAGTAGAGAACTATATACCTAATAAGAATAATAAAATAAATGATCATAATAATTCATCAAAAAATTAAAGAGCTTTTGCAAAGGCTCCTAGGATATTTTCAATATTTTCAGCGCTCCCCCCCCCCCCGTGTTTGTATATACCTACATATTTCCTATATCAAAGTCCAAGTGAATCACATTTGCCCTATAGAGCGGTGACGACATCGAAGGAAATAATTGAACTAATGGAATTACGAGGATAATCACTATAATCATAGAGATAGACCAAGAAAAGTCTGCAGCGATAATGATAGCCCACGCAGTGCAAGTGTTATTTATACGTCATAATTTCATAGAAGTTTTCGTTTAAAATAACACTTGCACTGCGTGGGCCATCAAGATCGCTGCAGACTTTTCTTGGTCTAACTCTACAAAGTTTGGATCAATATAGTATCTATGTCTATGTCAGCGGCTGATCGTAAGATCAGGCAGATCGTAATTTTCCTGTGTAATGTTTTGACGATAGTCACATTAAACCAATATAGGTAGGACAGGTTCGGATAGGTTCGTTAGGTTGCTTCATATGCCCGAACGGCAAACTGCCCAGAAATAGGAGCCCCGCGTGGCGGGGCTCCGTCGACTCAGGGAATGCATTTCACTTTTCACGATATGCCTAGGAATTTCACGATATGCCTGATCTTACAATCGGCCGCCGACATCTATATGTGGAAAAGAGCTTTATTTTTCACTTTTATCACGTTAATATTTCTAACCGTTTTTGAGATGCAGTTTGTTTAAGCATTAGTGCAAAAATCTGTATGTTTCAACCCTAGCAAGTCGATCCGATGACACGTGTCAATTTAAAATGTAAATAACTTTGTAGGGTTGTCACTGATATAAAAATATTTCGTCTTAACGATTTTGTTTTACTTTTTAATCCGGGCGCAGCACGGTTCCATTTTTATCGCCTAGCGGCTAGTGATAGGCTAGGCCCTAGCCTATCACTATGCGCGTCCCTTTCGCACTTACATACTTGTTAGAACGTGACAGGCATGGTGATAAGCGATAAAAACGCGACCGTGCTACGGGGGCAGCTAATTACGATTTTATAAGTTGTAGATCACTGATAGATAACACCATCCTTTCAGCTCAGTCTCTAGAAATGTTCTAGTATATCTCAAGGAGCCCACAGATTACCAGTTCGCCGGACGATATCAGCCTGTCAGTTGTTCGGAACTGTCACCTTTTGCGTTTAACTGACAGGCTGATATCGTCCGGCGAACTGGTAATCTGTGGGCTCCTTGAGATATACTAGAACATTTCTAGAGACTGAGCTCAGAGCTGAAAGGATGGTGTTATCTATATCTGTGGGCCGCTTTATGCTTCTTTACGCGTTAACCTCATTCAGCTTAAAAGTGCACTTTCGAAACGCGGCGACCAGGCGCGCATGAAACTCGAGCAGGAATAGCGGTGGAAAAATGCGGAAACGCTGCGCTCTGGGCCACTTTCGTGATTTCTCAATGGGTAAATAATAGGGATGTACCGACTACCGACTAGTCGGGAAAGCCGACTATCCGGCCTCATTTGGGGTCATCCATTAATTACGTCACACGAATTTCTAGGTTTTTTGACCCCTCCCCCCCCCTTGTCACATTTGGTCACATTTGGCAAACCCCTCCCCCCTAGTGTGACGTCACATTTTTTCTACGAAATCGCCAAATCGAATTAAGTAAGTACCTAAGTATTATTAATATTTTATCAAAATATTTTGACGATATAAATATTCGTAATTTTATAACCCAAAACTGCTTAAGAAAGAAAATTAAAAGAATAAAAACGATTATCGTTTTAAAAACTTGTTATTTAAATGTACAGCGAATAAAATAATTTAAAAAAAATTTCGGTTACTGATGAAGTTAAAGTGACGTCACAAAGTTTGTGTCTCCCCCCTCCCCCATGTCACAATATGTCACATTTTCTTGACCCCTCCCTCCCCCTAAACGTGTGACGTAATTAATGGATGACCCCTTTGTAGTCGGCGACTAGTCGACAAAAATGGCCGATTAGTCGGTATTTTATAAGTGACAGAAAAACAGGGCGCAAAGAAATAAACAGCAAATAGTTACCATAAGCATTTCACTTATTTTACCCAAATTTCTATTTAGGGGGCTTATACGAAAACTTTTACCTTTATTATGTGTGGTCGCTTTCTTATGTTCGATTGTCCGGTTGTCGTATGAAATAAATAGCCTTACGATTTTTTTATTTATTTTATTTTTAGCGTTACTATAATATGATGAATAGCGCGTCGAAAGAGGTAAAACGATTATTTAGTGCATCTGAACCGCACTTTAATTATCTGGCCGACTAGCCGACCGACTAATCGGCCATCCGAGCGCCGATTAGTCGGCTAGTCGGCTAAATCAATAGTTGGTACATCACTAGTAAATAACTAAATATGCCAGTTGGCAGTGTTGGCACCGCGTCGAAGGACGGTGACATTCGAGTGATAATAACAGTAAAATATAGTTGGTCAAACCAATTTTTCAGTCAGTAATAAGAATCAGGAAAACTACATATAGTCATCCTTTTCTTTTGGGTGCTCTAGTTCTTTTTTTTGCATTAGAAATAAGATAATAATAAAAAAATAAAAAAATAAAAAAGGTAAACAATTTTGATGTGTCTTTTAATTGAAAAACACATTAAAAAATAAGTTACGGCAAATTATGTAACTATTATGAGTCTAATACTGTCATTGTAATGTCAGTTTTACTATTGTATCTGTGACAAGGAAGTATCGTGTATTCAGCTTAATTATACAAACCAGAAAGATTTTCTGTTATATTTTTGAACTAACCGTCCCATCCTTCGGATTCCTCAGCAGATTGGCACACTCACCTGAAATGAAAATAAATAGATATTAACAGCGCGTACATACACACATACATACATCCATACGTCCACCATGCGTCAGTTCACGCTGTACATATTATAGAAAAACTAATTTCTATAAATATAGTTCGTTTTTTAGCATTAGAAAGAACTTGAAAGAAGGTAAGCGATCTTGACATGTCTTTTAATTGAAAAACGCTTTTTATAATTCAATAACTATTGCTAATGAAAGCAGAAGAATATAAATGATCGTATAGTCATCATAATTGTTACATATTTGCCGTAACTTATTTTTAAAATGTGTTTTTCAATTAAAAGACACGTCAAGATTGTTTACCTTATTTCTAACGCTAAAAAAACGAACTATACTTAAGAAAAAAATACATAATAGTGTTGTAAATGTTGTCAATGATGGTTTCCGCGATCGAGTCTTTCACTAGGGGGTCATCCATTAATTACATCACACGTTTAGGGGGAGGGAGGGGGTCAAGAAAATGTGACATATTGTGACATGGGGGAGGGGGGAGACACAAACTTTGTGACGTCACTTTAACTTCATCAGTAACCGAATTATTTTTTAAGGGTGTCATTCTGAATCCCTAACAACGTTTGTCCTAAAGTCACTTGCTCTAACTGGTTTGTCCTAATGGGCACATGCCCTAACGATCAATTGTCATAACGATTATTTTCCATAATGTAATGGTTAGCCTAAGAATCATTTGACCTATGCATTTATACCATAACTATCAAGATCCCTAAAGTATTTTACCATATTTTCGAAATCCCTAACAACGTTTGGCATAAAATAACATGCTCTAACTGTTTTGACCTAATGGCTATTGCCCTAATGATCTATTATCATAACAGTTACTTTTCCTATTGATCAATTATCATAACAATTACTTTCCATAATGAATGGTAACGAACTGTTGCCACAAAAGTGGGTTAGGTTAGGTTAGAACTGTGACCCTCGAAAAAACGAACTCCTGCCACAAAAGTGGGTTAGGTTAGGTTAGAACTGTGACCCTCAAAAAAACGAACTGCTGCCACAAAAGTGGGTTAGGTTAGGTTAGAACTGTGACCCTCAAAAAAACGAACTACTGCCACAAAAGTGGATTAGGTTAGGTTAGAACTGTGACCCTCGAAAAAACGAACTGCTGCCACAAAAGTGGGTTAGGTTAGGTTAGAACTGTGACCCTCAAAAAAACGAACTACTGCCACAAAAGTGGGATAGGTTACAACTGTGACGCTCGAAAAAACGAACTGCTGTCACAAAAGTGGGTTAGGTTAGGTTAGAACTGCGATCCTCGCAAAAACGAAATGCTGCCATTGGTTAGGTTAGGAGGGAAATTTAAATTAGGACATAAGAGTATTAGGTCAAGAAACGATAGGCTAAGTAAAATTAGGTAACATGATGGTTAGGATATATAATTTTTAGGCCTAACAATAATTAGGCAAAAAAATAATTATGCTACATAACATTAGGATAAATACCCAATATGGAAAGTGCCATTAGGGAAAAACATATTAGGACAAAAAAAAATCGGCCAGTCGATAAAAGGGAAACCAAAATTAGGGTATACGAGTGTTAGGACAACTGATCATTATGACAAACAATATTAGGGAATGCAAAGATAGGAGAAAAAACTTTAGGGATTCAGATATAGATCCTTTTTTAATTATTTTATTCGCTGTATACATTTAAATAACAAGTTTTTAAAACGATAATCGTTTTTATTCGTTTAATTTTCTTTCCTAAGCAGTTTTGGGTTATAAAATTACTAATATTTATATCGTCAAAAATATTTTGATAAAATATTAATAATACTTAGGTACTTACTTAATTCGATTTGGCGATTTCGTAGAAAAAATGTGACGTCACACTAGGGGGGAGGGGTTTGCCAAATGTGACCAAGTGTGACAAGGAGGGGGGGAGGGGTCAAAAAACCTAGAAATTCGTGTGACGTAATTAATGGATGACCCCTAGATGACAGCACCGTGGCGAGAGATCTAGCTGTCATAATCCACGAATCATGTTTAACGATGTTTTTTTTATTGGTGGATTTTGACAGCAGCTGTCAAAAAGACCTCTCGCCACGGTACTGCCATCTAGTGAAAATCTCGATCGCTGAAACCCTCATTAGGCCTCATTCAAGATTTAAAACACTAACGCATAGTCTAATAAAACATGGTCTTCTCTTCCCAGAGTGACACAAGCCTACGTCACAATAACATGGCCGCTACCTATAGCGCTATCGCATATTATCATATAGCGCTGTCGCATGATGACGTAGGTTTGTGTCAGTCAGGTGACCTAGAAAAGACGGGAAGAGAGTACCAGGCGGAGTAAGTATATTATTATACCATGAGATAACGAATGGCTCAGTGAGCTGGGGCTACCGCGAAAACCGAAATTCGCAAGTTGCGGGATCTTTCTTTTTTACTCCAACGAAGGCGTAATTAGAGTGGCAGAGAAAGATGCCCGCAATTTGCGAACTTCGATTTTCGCGGTTATAGCCCTGTAGACCTCGCTCCGCCATTTTAAATATATCCCAACAAGTGTAACATACAATCATAGAAGGTAGGATTGTGTAGAAGTGGTATACGCGTGCCTCCGTGACGGACAAAACATACGCAAATGCGTCACTGTGATTGGTCGAATTCATTTGTTGCCCACCATTATCAATACTAAAAAAAAAGGTGGGGAACAAATAAAATGTGAGACTGTGACAAGGACAAACAATAATAGCTCTTTCGCTGCTACTCCTACTGAAAGATACATAAGACTATCCCGTTCTGTCAGTTACCCCCACCACTCATGCCAGATCCAGGTATATCCTAGATTCATGCATACAATTGAATAGTAAACAGGCGCCATCTTTTTATCCCTACCGAAACTACCGAAGTACCGAACATAACACTTCCGCAACAAGGCATTAGAAACGAGCTAATCCGACCTTAACACGGGGGCCTTGGTGCGCAAGGGCATAGGGCCAGGCGTGGGCGCGTTTCGACATTCGGTTTTATATTTAGGTACTCTAGGACAATGAAAACGGGCCGGTTTTAATGGAAATTTGATACATACTGACCGGATTTCGAAAGTGGCAACACTGTAGTGTCGTCTCGTTTTCTTATATAAATTGGATTGAAAGGGACAACACTACAGTGCTGCCACTTTTTAATTTCTACTCTTTTTTGCCAAGCTGTATAGTATTAGTTATAGTACAAAAGTATTACACAGATGTCAATAATTATTTTCCATCATTGTTTTTTTTCACGGAAACGTACGAAGTACAAACGCGTCTTGCTATTTCAGTCAGTGCCGGTACTTGGCCCTTTTTTTAAGCTTGCCGCTTTTTTCTTCTGACGGAAATGACTTGACATACTATAGATCAATCTAATAACAGGTTACTAACGTAGCCTTGGTGTCTATTTCGACATCCGAACTTGGTACAGTCGCCATCAGATATATGGGAGCGGCCAAGGCGTTCACAATGTCTGAACAAGCGCTCTAACGCCTTGACAACAGAGGCGTGTTCAGATATTTGTGAGCGCCTTGGCCGCTCCGATATATCTGATGGCGACTGTACAAATAAGTACGAGTAAGGGCAAACGAAAGGTGAATTGAGTCAAACGGAACGCATAAAAACTTAAAAAATCAATCTATTATCAACACAGATAATTATTAGGAGCAATAGGGACCGTGCGCGTTGGAGAGTGCCATCTAGTGGCCCATAGACTTATAATATATAGAGACGGGTGTCTCAGCGAGCTGTCACTGTTGCCACTTTTGTTTAGTGTACGATTAACAATGAGGCCCAACTTGCTGTAGCCATGTCGATAAAGTCATATCGATAAACTATCGACATTTCTTGCAATTTTAATTTTACTTCAAAGGCTTAACGATACCTAAAATGAACAAAAACGCTTTTATTCTTTATTGTGGTTATCAGATCACAATTTTATAGTCACGCCCCAGCAGGGAACCAAGGGAAAGTTCAGATATTTAATTAAAATACATAAATACCTCCTAAAATAGGTGTTCCGCAATAATTGAATTATATTATTATATTATAATATATTAATTATCCATTAGCATTTCAATTATGTTTATGTTTAACGAAGATATTGAAGCTTCAATTAATCGCTATTTCGTTCCGCTGTGTAGCGTTTATCGATATATAACATGAATAAAATCGACTTTTCACATCCCTAAAAGAGCACACATATACGCTTTTACGCACACATACAGAGCCTGGGCGCATCAAGAAAGGCAACACTTGATTTGAAGTACATCTTGTCAACAGTATGGTTGTCCTTTTTTGACAAACGGCATTTTTAAAAGAGCGAGGAGAGAGAAATGATACTAGTTGCTGCGCCGTGAAAGAGAACAGAAAACGTTGGGCCCTTGTTGTTGCCTGAATCGGAAACATATATGTGCACATGTACATTGCCAAAGCAAGTGCTACCATCTACCGTTCTCGTATGTACGTTTCCTTGCGCATAGTAGATTCTGCCATCTTGTGGGCTACATCGGAAGCATAAACGTCACAATTATGCCTCGCGTCAAAAATCTGAAGGCTCCTATGCTGCCCCCTAAGTAATGGTTGCTTCTTGCTTCCGAAAAGGTATCCATCACGCTAGCCGCGTTTCCGCTTTTATTCGCGATGGACAACCTAAATATGTATTTATCTATATAAGTATGAATGTCGCCTAATATCTATAGTACAAGCTTTACTTATTAGGGCTAAGTGAATTTATATAAGATTATCTCCAAAAGTATAAAAAATAATCTATTTTATTTATTATGTTTAAACAAAAAAAACTTAGCTCAAACAGCTTATAATTTTTAGGGTTCCGTACCCAAAGGGTAAAACGGGACCCTATTACTATATAGGACTTCGATGTCCGTCCGTCCGTCTGTCACCAGGCTGTATCTCGTGATCTGTGATAGCTAGACAGCTGAAATTTTTACAGATGATGTATATCTGTTGCCGCTATAACAACAAATACTAAAAACAGAATAAAATAAAGATTTAAGTGGGGCTCCCATACAACAAACGTGATTTTTGACCGAAGTTAAGCATCGTCGGGCGGGGTCAGTACTTGGATGGGTGACCGTTTTTATAGATACCTAATGGTACGGAACCCTTCGTGTGCGAGTCCGACTCGCACTTGGCCGATTTTTTAATGTATCGGAATAAACCCAGTCAATGCACTCTTCTTGCCAAATTGGCCACCATCTTGATAAGCGTACCCTAAGTAGCTCCTTTGTGTGGTAATAAAACAATTTAAATAATAAATCAGGCGACATACAGTTAGCAGCAGAAGTTGCTAGGCGGGCGAGCTGTTCAAAATGATCTTGACGCGACTTTATTGTTAAGAGCCAACAGGAGTGGTCATTTCTCCATACAAACGTACTCGACTGTTTCCTCCGTGGGTTTTGATGCTATAGCAATATTTTTTTCAACACAGACTAATATTGTCAATATCTGTGTCGGACCGTTTTGCTTTTTTTTATATTTTTGTTTTTTAAGGCGCTAGAGCCCTTCAAAAATGGCCATAATGGCCTCATTGACTATGCCGCAATGAGAGGCGTAATAGTATTCAAAACTGATATCAATTAGCCAAAAAAGCAATACGGTCCGGCACCGATAATTTAATAATCATTTAGATTTCCAAATTTGGTTACGATTGGTTAAGTTTGGAGGAGGAAACAGTCGAGTACGAAACCTCTATTTTTGAGATTTTTACGCAGGATTTTTCGCCTTGTTCTTATCGCACTAGTTTTAGGAGCCGCTTCCGTTAGCGAGACGGGTATATTTACCTAAAATATTTAAAACTCAGCTCCTGTTTCGTCTTAAGAGAATAAGAGCGTGTCAAGGTAATTTTGAACACCTCGCCCGCTTAGCAACTTCTGCTGCTGGCTGTACTAGGTCCATATATGTTTAATGTGGTTTGTGGTTCAAAGTCAAAGCCATTGCATTTGCAAGGTAGGGGGCATTGTATCATTGTGGGTATACCGGTTGTTTTAAAGGCAATTAGCAAAATCGAAATTGTATTACTTCGCAATTATGTTTAGTTAATAAATTATGTTCATTAGAGACACAGTATTTTAGGGTTCCGTACCCAGAGGGTAAAAAAGGGGCCCTATTACTAAAACTGTACTTTTAAACTGTGTCTGTCTTTCTGTCTGTCACCAGGCTGTATCTCTTGAACCGTAGTATTTTCTCGGAAACGCTCGTATTTGTCCGAGGGCCGGGGCCGGAAAAATCGATCTATAGTTCATTTTTAGGGTTCCGTACCCAAAGGGTAAAACGGGACCTTACTAAGACTTCGCTGTCCGTCCGTCCGTCCGTCCGTCTGTCACCAGGCTGTATCTCACGAACCGTGATAGCTAGACAGTTGAAATTTTCACAGATGATGTATTTCTGTTGCCGCTATAACAACAAATACTAAAAACAAAATAAAATAAAGATTTAAGTGGGGCTCCCATACAACAAACGTGATTTTTGACCAAAGTTAAGCAACGTCGGGGTCAGTACTAGGATGGGTGACCGTGTTTTTTTTTGCCGTTTTTTGCATTATGGTACGGAACCCTTCGTGCGCGAGTCCGACTCGCACTTGCCCGGTTTTTTTAGCATTAGAAAGAACTTGCAAGAAGGTAAGCGATCTTGACATGTCTTTTAATTGAAAAACTCTTTTTAATAATCAAAAACTATTACTTATGAAAGCAGAAGAATATAAATGATCGTATTAGATTCATAATTGTTACCTATTTGCCGTAACTTATTTTTAAAATGTGTTTTTCAATTAAAAGACACATCAAGATTGTTTACCTTAGAAATAATGTAATAATGCTAAAAAAACGAGCTATAACTAGGTCTTATTTCTGGGAAAACGCGCATTTTTGAATTTTTATATGTTTTCTGACTAAAAGTCGGTCTCCTAAATATTGTATCATATATAATATTCCAGAAATCTCTCACACCTCACGCTAGACAGACCTACCCCAACCTAGACTCTTTGTCGTCTGTGCGTTGACCTAGGTCTGGCTAGACTACCCCCAGACGCTAGATTGGTTTACAGACTAAAAAAAATAGTTCAACGATAAGGTGCATTGGGATAATTCCGGTAGCATGGTAATTTTGAAAATGGCAAATAACTATATAACCAGAAGCACTTTATTTATTTATTTATAACTTTATTGCACATACAAAAAGTACAACAGGCCGTTATAGCTTTATAAGTTTATATAGGTACTTTTTTGCAACACTGGCGCTCCGGCAACGCTTACGTTTAACAAGCAAGGCACCTTGTTTGATGCTACAATAAGATAATAAAGATAAGATAAAATTTATTTCATTGAAAATATCCAAAAATTGTGACCTGGTAAAGGTCGCGGGAGTCCGCTGGATGCGGGTGGCGCAAGACTGGTCATTGTGGCATTCTTTGAGGGAGGCCTATGTCCAGCAGTGGACGTCCTCTGGCTGGTATGATGATGATGATGATGATCCAAAAATTTAAAAAAAAACATAATACGCTTGAATAGTAGGTACTTACATACTATAAATGTACAAAAGTACAAACATAGTTTAGAAAAGTCTTAGAGCATTTAATAACTGGAGTCGCCTTTAAGAGCTTACCCCTCTGCCGAAAACCTTGCACAGTTGTGCAAACTTTTGTATGGACTGACATGGCTATTTGTACGTTAGAGACTGCTAAGAGAAAAGTAAAAATACAATATGTATAAGATCCTGTAAGCATTAATTGTAACTGGCTCTAACACAATATTTTACATAAATAAATATGTGTTTCTTCTTATTTAGTACCTAGCTATTTGCCATTTTTAGGGTTCCGTACCCAAAGGGTAAAACGGGACCCTATTACCTTAGTACACCAAACAAACAGCAAAAGCAAACAAACAAACACACACACAAAAAAAAAAGGACGGACAGCAAAGTCTTAACTTTGCTGTCCGTCCGTCCGTCTGTCCGTCTGTCTGTCACCAGGCTGTATCTCACGAACCGTGATAGCTAGACAGTTGAAATTTTCACAGATGATGTATTTCTGTTGCCGCTATAACAACAAATACTAAAAACAGAATAAAATAAAGATTTAAGTGGGGCTCCCATACAACAAACGTGATTTTTGACCGAAGTTAAGCAACGTCGGGCGGGGTCAGTACTTGGATGGGTGACCGTTTCTTTTTGCCTTTTTTTGCATTATGGTACGGAACCCTTCGTGCGCGAGTCCGACTCGCACTTGCCCGGTTTTTTTTTAATTATCCCGCTTTTGAAGTCAAACCAATAAAGTGCATAAAATGTATACTTACTGGTCCCAAAGAGGCAGAACATTTTAATATCAATATCACAGTATTTTTCAGTATCACAAACTTTATCAAAAGGATTTAAAGCACTTTTCAAGGCATTTTTATTCACATTATAGACATTCACATTTTTCTACAAGACGATTTTTCATTATCATTATGCATTACCTATTATGAGAGAGACTTTGAGAGTTCATATATGTAACGCTTATTATTGTTTGTACTGATCTACTTAACCGAAATCACCTTATGTATAAGTGATAGGTCAACCTAGCTCTAACTATAGATAGTACTAAGGTGCGGCGGGGCAATTTCGATTGCGGGGTAATTTCAACTAATAGAAATATCTTCCACGTTTTACATTATTAATTAGAGTGCCATATATGTGACATCCCACGGGTAAAGGTACCTTATGAGAGTTGGCGCTTACGCTATTATTAACGCCGCTCCAATATTATTGCGGCGCTATGCGACATAAGCGCCGGCCGCCATAAGGTACCTTTTTCTGTGGACCGTCACATATGTCCAGATCATCATCATCATCATCATCATCATATCAGCCCTTTATCGCCCACTGCTGAGCATAGGCCTCTCTTCTAGTACGCCACTTGTCCCGGTCCTGAGCTAATCTCATCCAGCAGTGACCCGCAATTTTCCGGATGTCGTCCACCCAACGAGCCAACGGACGCCAGGCGCTTCTTTCATTTGAAAGCGGCCACCATTCTGTTAACCTTTTAGTCCACCTGCCATCACTCTGCCTAGCAACATGTCCTGCCCAATTCCATTTTAGTTTGGTAATGACCAGATGTCCAGATAGCGAAAAAGATGTGGTGTGTGTGAGTCTAGTTAATAATGTAAAACGTGGAAGATATTTCGATTAGTTGAAATTTCCCCACAATCGAAATTGCCCCGCTGCACCTTAGTTAAGAATTAATTAGTCAAAAACATTCACCAGTCAAAAAGTAAATACATATTCATTTACATATGACAGGTGCAGTTAACTCCACACGGAGTTATCAATTTGACGGTTGCAAGGCATTTCCATTAAGCGCAATTACTTTGTGAAATGGATTATTTGAGGTATCATTGCGTAATGGAATGTGCAATATATTTCACTGTGAATTTCACAGTTCACAGTTGTGAGTTTCACAGTTTACATTCGAATATTTCACTGTGTTATTGACATCGTCAACACGATGTTATTTACAATGTGATACTTAAGGGCTGGTCAGACGGACTGCAATCCGACTGCTGCTTGTATGGGAACTGCACGCCGACGTTGCAGTTGGCGTGCAGTTCCCATACAAGTCGCAGTCGGGTTGCAGTCCGTATGTAGGGTTTGCAATCCGGATCCGAAATGTATGAAATTATCCGGATCTGGATCCGGATCCGCGGATCTTCCCATACATTTCGGATCCGCCGTGCAAACCCTATCCGTATGTATCGGCCTTAAGTTTGGATATGAAATATTGGCAAAGGTACTTTTTTGGAAGCGGGTGCAACTTTACTAACTTTGAAAAGAAGATAAATGATTATGTAGGTAACCCTTATCTTATTGGACTTTGCTGTGTTCTGTATTTATTTATTTGTACATAACATGTTAATATTTTATTTTGTATAAGTTTGTACCCAATGGAGCAGTGTTTTTGTACAGCTAGCAGATAGGTACACAAATACATTTCATCGTCATTATTTTATTATTTCGTGGAAGACACTGCTTTGATATGACTGAAATTTTAGTTTATAATTTATGAATTAATTAAGTACTTAAAATAAAATAATTTGTTATTGTGAATCATTAACACTTCATAGCATTTAGATGATACTCGACAAACACTTTTTAGTTTTTAAAAAATGTTTTTTTGTTATCTTAATTAAATCTCATTTACACTGAAGGTATACCAGGACTACATAAGTCCCGAAGAGTAACCCGTCCGCGGCGGACGGTGTCTGGTGTCTGACTGAGACTAAGAGCAGAGAGCATAGTCCTGGCCTGCAGTCTGGCCTGTGTCTAGACGAGGTGGGTGGAGGTGCAAGTGCATCTTGTGTTTAGGAGTTTATAAGGAGGGAGAGTTTTGAATTGAATTTGAAGATGCTTTCTTTATAGTATTAGGACGTATAGTAGTCGGTGGTGGGTGGAGGTGCAATTGCAAATGGGCATTTTCACTTAACTGTGTACCATTAACGGCCAGTTAGGAATCGTTACAAATCTGACGGTCAATGTCAAATCCCATACAATTTGTCAGGAAAGTAACGGTTAGACGTTACTGAAATACGACTTAAGTCGCGCTTTAAAGTACAAGTTAGAATGAAAATGCCCAAATGCATCTTGTGTTAGGGGTTACAAGTTATTAAGGGAGTGTTTTGAATCGAATTGGAAAGGGGATGTGGTTCGCCGCGCTGTGTTGTGTGTCATATTTGACGACCGGTCTGGCCTAGTGGGTAGTGACCCTGCCTATGAAGCCGATGGTCCCGGGTTCGAATCCTGGTAAGGGCATTTATTTGTATGATGATACAGATATTTGTTCCTGAGTCATGGTTGTTTTCTATGTATTTAAGTATTTATATATTACATATATCGTTGTCTGAGTACCCACAACACAAGCCTTCTTGAGCTTACCGTGGGGCTTAGTCAATTTGTGTAAAAAAAGAAAAAAAAATGTCCTATAATATTTATTTATTTATATGATACAAACCAAAAAGAAAGTCTTTCTATAACATTTTGTGATTTTGTTTAAGCAGGGCACACTAAAATGTCAGTATGAAAATTGATGTTAGTAGTGTGTTTGTGCCGCTTTTGGACCACAACTTTTTCGATAGAGGGCGCCAGTATGTATGCGTAAGGTAGTGACAATTTAGTTCACCCTACTCCCCGCTAGATGGCGCCACTGTCTATGCGCAACGTTAGTTCCAAAGGTCTCCGCTAGATGGCGCCACTGGTTAGTTCACTCTACTCCCCGCTAGATGGCGCCACTGTCTATGCGCAACGTTAGTTCCAAAGGTCTCCGCTAGATGGCGCCACTGGTTAGTTCACCCTACTCCCCGCTAGAGGCGCCACTGTCTATGCGCAACGTTAGTTCAAAAAATCCCCACCAGCCCTGCCTGAGGGCGACAGTATGTATGCGCAACGTTAGTTCTAAAATTCTCCCGCCAGAGGGCGACAGTATGTATGCGCAACGTTAGTTCTAAAAATCTCTACCAGCCCTGCCTGGGGGCGACAGTATGTATGCACAACGTTAGTTCCAAAAATCCCCGCCAGCCCTGCCTGAGGGCGACAGTATGTATGCGTAACGTTAGTTCCAAAATTATCCGCCAGCCCTGCCTGGGGGCGACAGTATGTATGCGCAACGTTAGTTCTAAAAATCCCCACCAGCCCCGCCTGGGGGCGACAGTATGTATGCGCAACGTTAGTTCCTAAAATCCCCACCAGCCCTGCCTGGGGGCGACAGTATGTATGCACAACGTTAGTTCCAAAAATCCCCGCCAGCCCTGCCTGAGGGCGACAGTATGTATGCGTAACGTTAGTTCCAAAATTATCCGCCAGCCCTGCCTGGGGGCGACAGTATGTATGCGCAACGTTAGTTCTAAAAATCCCCACCAGCCCCGCCTGGGGGCGACAGTATGTATGCGCAACGTTAGTTCCTAAAATCCCCACCAGCCCTGCCTGGGGGCGACAGTATGTATGCGCAACGTTAGTTCCTAAAATTTCCGCCAGCCCCGCTGGAGGGCGACAGTATGTATGCGCAAGGTTAGTTCTAAAAAGCCCCCGCCAGAGGGCGACAGTATGTATGCGCAACGTTAGTTCCAAAAATCCCCACCAGCCCTGCCTGAGGGCGACAGTATGTATGCGCAACGTTAGTTCTAAAATTCTCCTGCCAGAGGGCGACAGTATGTATGCGCAACGTTAGTTTCAAAACCATCCGCTATGAAATGAATAGATGTCTCCACTTTGTATGTGAGTTGTTGAATCGCTTAAATGAATAGATATCCCTAGTGGCGCCTTCGTCGGTGGACACCGCTAGTTAGTTCCAAAAATCCCCGCCAGCCCTGCCTGAGGGCGACAGTATGTATGCGCAAGGTTAGTTCTAAAAATCCCCACCAGCCCCGCCTGGGGGCGACAGTATGTATGCGCAACGTTAGTTCTAAACTTTCCCCGCCGGAGGGCGACAGTATGTATGCGCAACGTTAGTTTCAAAACCATCCGCTATGAAATGAATAGATGTCTCCACTTTGTATGTGAGTTGTTGAATCGCTTAAATGAATAGATATCCCTAGTGGCGCCTTCGTCGGTGGACACCGCTAGTTAGTTCCAAAAATCCCCGCCAGGCCCGCCAGAGGGCGACAGTATGTATGCGCAACGTTAGTTCCAAAAATCCCCGCTAGCCCCGCCTGAGGGCGACAGTATGTATGCGCAACGTTAGTTCTAAACTTTCCCCGCCAGAGGGCGACTGTATGTATGCGCAACGTTAGTTCTAAAACCATCCGCTATGATATGTATAGATGAGCAGTCGTCTGAGTATTTCTAAAAAAGTCCGCAGAGTCAGAGGGGGTTCATGGTAAGTTAATTAATCTTGGTCAAGCAAATCTAGTCAGTAGAAAAAGGCGGCAAATTTGAAAAATGGTGGGCTACCAACACTACGTTTGAATAGTTCGAAAATCGTGTGTCATTCATATCTTATCTGTGGAACTGTTTTGTTTACATTTCATCGCTGTTCGATGTACATTCCTGCCTTTTGTTCGTTTCCTAGGGTTACCATACTTTAGTTTGCTTTACATTGCTTCTGACATATCCGGCTTGACAGACTATCGATTCGCTTAACAATATAGATGTCGCTAGTGGCGCCTCGTCAGTGGACACCGCTAGTTAGTTCCAAAAACATCCGCTATGAAATTGCAAAAAGGCCCATCATGTTTGTTTTAAAATATGAGACATATATCGGCGTTTTTTGTTAATACCACGTCAGTGGCAAACAAGCAGACGACCCCGCCTGGCAGTAAGCAGTCACCGTAGCCTATGAACGCCTGCGAATTCTATAGTTTACACGGATGCACTTTTATTTGCGGTTGGTTTTGTCGCTTGTGCTTATCAAATGTATGGAGTTTGTAGTTTACCAACCGTAAAGGGGTTTTTCTTTTATTATACCACATTGGTGGCAAATAAGCATACAGTCCGTCTGATGGTAAGTTGTTACGGTAGCCTTTGGACGCCTGCAACTCCAGGGTGGATACAAGCGCGCTGCCGACTGCCCAAAGATTCAATAACTTTGTTTTAAAATATGAGGCTTATATCGGCGTTTTTTTTAATACCACGTCGGTGGCAAATAAGCAGACGACCTCGCCTGACAGTAAGCAGTCACCGTAGCCCATGGACGCCTGCGAATTCTATTGTTACCACGGATGCATTTTTATTTGCGGTTGGTTTTGTCGCTTGTGCTTATCAAATGTATGGAGTTTGTAGTTTACCAACTGTAAAGGGGTTTTTCTTTTATTATACCACATTGGTGGCAAATAAGCATACAGTCCGTCTGATGGTAAGTTGTTACCGTAGCCTTTGGACGCCTGCAACTCCAGGGTGGATACAAGCGCGCTGCCGACTGCCCAAAGATTCAATAACTTTGTTTTAAAATATGAGGCTTATATCGGCGTTTTTTTTAATACCACGTCGGTGGCAAATAAGCAGACGACCTCGCCTGACAGTAAGCAGTCACCGTAGCCCATGGACGCCTGCGAATTCAATAGTTTACACGGATGCACTTTTATTTGCGGTTGGTTTTGTCGCTTGTGCTTATCAAATGTATGGAGTTTGTAGTTTACCAACTGTAAAGGGGTTTTTCTTTTATTATACCACATTGGTGGCAAATAAGCATACAGTCCGTCTGATGGTAAGTTGTTACCGTAGCCTTTGGACGCCTGCAACTCCAGGGTGGATACAAGCGCGCTGCCGACTGCCCAAAGATTCAATAACTTTGTTTAAAAATATGAGGCTTATATCGGCGTTTTTTTTAATACCACGTCAGTGGCAAACAAGCAGACGACCTCGCCTGACAGTAAGCAGTCACCGTAGCCCATGGACGCCTGCGAATTCTATTGTTACCACGGATGCATTTTTATTTGCGGTTGGTTTTGTCGCTTGTGCTTATCAAATGTATGGAGTTTGTAGTTTACCGACCGCAAAAAGATCCAGATTTTTTTTTATATACTACGTCGGTGGCAAACAAGCATCCGGCTCACCTGATGGTAAGCAGCCACCGTAGCCTTTGGACGCTTGCAAGTTCAGACTTTTGAAACCTATACATCATCATCATCATCATCATCATTATTATCATCAGACCCTCAGGAAAACCTCGACAGGGGACACCTCCGGCCCCCCTGCTCATGTAGTATTTAGGGTTTCTAGCACACTTATTTACGGTTGATTTTGTCTCTTTTGGTTATCAAATGTAGTTTGTAGTTTGCAGACTGCAAAAAGGCCCAGACTTTTTTCTTTTTTAATAATACGTCGGTGGCAAACAAGCATCCGGCTCACATGATGGTAAGCAGTCAACGTAGCCTATGGATGCCTGCAACTTTAGAGTTGTTACATGCGCGTTGCCGACTGCAAAAAGGTTCAATAAGTTTTTTTCTTTTTTTATATACCACGTCGGTGGCAAACAAGCACACGGCCCGTCTGGTAGTGAGCAGTCACCGTAGCCTATGGACGCCTGCAATTTCGAGATGTTACATGCGCGTTGCCGATCGTTGAGATGTAGACCGTGACGTTCGAAAACAAAAAGTCGTATGTGACTGTAAACTTCCATTCACCGTAGAATTTGACAGATAGAGAGAGTTTGAATTAAGTATTGTAACCTTAGTCAGATAATGAAGCTTATTTGAAAGATTATTAACTCTAAGTACTAGAAATAAAGTAGATTTTACTAATGCTGTAATTCTGTAATGCGACATGGTCATGAAACTCGTGCGATGTTGGGGGTATACTCTTCAATCTTTTCAATCGGAATGGTCAGAGGTCAGAGTTCAGAGGTCAGAAAGTCCGTGAGGGACAGAACATACGCAAAGTGAAGAAATTGAAAACACGTTTTAATATACCTGACAACATATCAAGCATAACCTACGTAACTTGGTCGGGTTATTTGTTACCTAACATAAACCATACTAAATTCACTGTGGGGAATTAAAAAAAAATGTGAGAATGTGACAAGGACAAACAATAATAACGCTTTCTCTGCTACTCCTACTGAAAGATTACATAAGACTATCTCGTTTGGTCATTTCCCCCTCCCCCTCCCCCTCCCCCCACCAGTTCCAATTATAATATCATAAATGAGATCACAATACCTGCAACCTGTAACTGACGCATACGCTTTCTAAAATTAATTAAAAAATCAGAAAATAACAATGGAGTACGTCATTGAACTCGTTGCGAGGCTGTGGTTTAGTAACAAGGGGTTAGGGTACAATTATAAATGTGGAGATAGCGAAGAAACAAATATTGCATTCATCTCATCAATCGAGGCGCTGGCACCTGACGTGGACATTTACAAGTGGGAGGCGGCCCGGATCGATCTCAAGAAGCTGATCAAAGAACTTCTGGAGGAGAGGAGCATCCTTCAGTTACACTCGGGATACCATGCGGAGGGGCTTTTGCTGGAGGTGCTAAGAAAACACAACATTAGATCATTCCTCTCCGTGCCTCTTAAACAGAAAACTTTAATCTGGAAAGACGCGGGGGTGTGGTTCGTAGAGGTGACCAACCCGAAAATCATCAAGAGAACTTATGTGTTTTTGACTTCGAATAAGTGTACGTCTGTGTATGTCTGAAATAAAAAAATGTTTAAAAGTGAATGACTATTTATTTATTTACCAATCATTTAGGTATTTTATAATGTTCCAAATGCGAGTACAAAAAAAATGCAAAAGCTGGTTTTTCAAAATTCGTTGTTAAGGGGCTCCTTGGCGCTAATGACATTCGATCTGAATCCTTTAGTTTTCTAATGTTTTTAAAGTGAGAACTTCTTTAGCGGCGTTGGGCACTTTCTGAGACAGCGATCACGTGATCGTAACGTTTAGATGGCCACTCAAATAGATGGCAATTAAATCAATAAAGAAAAACTCAATGACATTACATGAAAAAGGTTCTAATCTTGTACGGGTTGAAATACGAGGATCTCACAGTTACATTCAAACTTTATATCACTCAAATATAATTCAATAAAGCTACATCTTGATGAAATCGCTAATAAAAGTGAACTCTAGTAATGGTGAATAAAACTCAAAATATCATGATCAAATATATTTAGATGCGAGATCTGCAAGGTAACTTTACAATTTCTATTCGAATTTTAAAGAATTAACTGTACAAATTTGAATTTTAAACAAGCTCACTGACCAGCAATTTCGGACTAAAGTTTTTCAATAGAAAGGAGGATACATAGTGCTGCAGACATTTTGGCCTAGTCATTGAGTTTTCACTTCTGTCGGCACTCCCGGAGTGCAATCCGTTGTTTTTTTGTAGCTATAATAGCAACGACTTTTAGCAATATAGTATACCATATTTACTTCAAAGTTCATTGTCTTCGAGATATTCGACATCAAGTTGAACAATTTTAGGCCAACAACCTGGTTTTCAGGCCATAGCTTTTGTGTTAATTATTTTAAAATTTACATCTCTGACCAGTTTTTAGAGACGTCAAAGACAAACCCAAATATGCAGATTTCGTACATGTAAGATCCTTCACAGCAATCCAGCTACGAAAAAAGTGTTATTTTTAGATAATGTTTAAAAAAATCATAAAAAAATAAGTATTCATTAGTTTCAAAATCCGGTAGACAAGAATGGAGATTAAAGATTGAATAATCGGTAGCCATTTGTCTTATAATTCTATCTGAAGTGTAAATGTAGAAGTAACGGCTCAAACCTTGTCAAATATCGATGAAAACCGTGGGGAGCCCCTTAAGGTGAGGTTGTGTAGAGCAATGTTTCAGAGTTACTAAGCGTGTGTCATCATTGTCGTTAAAAATATATCAAGTTCGATTTCAAACAAAAACAAGACCTAACCTAATCAAAGCAAGTGCTATACCATCTACATATTATGCATAGTAGGTTCTGCCATCTTGTGGGTCCCATTGGAAGCATAAACGTCACATTTACGTCTCACGCCAAAAATCAGATGGCTCCTATGCTGTATAGTTCATGCATGCTCCCTATTGTCAGTTCAGTACGGTGGCGCTTAAGCAATGTCAATGTGAAAACAAATCCGTTTAAAATTACAAGGAGGGATTTCATATCATCGCTAAGTAGGCGAAAGTGTGTCTGTCTGTCTGTCTGTCTGTCTGTTACCTCTTCACGCTTAAGCCGCTGAACCGATTTAGTTGAAATTTGGTATAGAGATAGTTCGAGTCCTGGGGAAAATCAGGGATATCATTCCTGAAGAGAGTGCAAAGGCGGGTGGAATTGAAAGGGTTAATGGCATTGCCTAATAATTGAAGTAAGCAATGAGCATATTGAATGATTGCTATTAGCATTATCCAGGCGCTATACCTACTTTAGCTGCTGTCACTAATTCCACGCAGACGAAGTCGCGGGCAAAAGCTAGTATTTCAATATTTTCGCTAGGATTTTTTGATTGTTTAGTACAAAAATCAACTTTACTTAAATGTAATAAGGTTGACATCTGTTGCGGGGTAGCAGAACTTCTGTGATTGTAGCTCAACTATGCGACGCTAGATGGGCTACTCGTATCTTCAAAAATAAAAATCGTAGATGCAATTTCGACATAATTTCCTTTACTGTAAAGTTCAAATTATTGTAATGGGCTAGGGCTCATAGGATAATCTCTTTCGAAATAAGAAAATATGGTCAATCATCCTTTAGATAGCGTTGCGTTTGTAGTAGTGTGCATGTTGACGACATAGGTTTCCAGACCGCAGGGAAGCATCATATATTTGTTAATGCCTGGAAGATTGAGGCCTGTCTGCCCATGCTGATGCTAGCTCTGAGCTTATTGAATTGCCTTTCTTGGAACTCTTCAACGTACTTTCGGTCATTGGTTCATTTGTCTTAGAGTTTGGTAAAATGACATTCGGTGTATATGTTCAGTGGGCATGCTAAGGGTTATATTTGCAAAAACCCAGGTGTTGAGTTTGGTTAATGCTTGAGAGCTCCATGTGCATTTGGCCTGTTTAGTGTCCATATTATGCAGACGCACTGCTTGCCACCATTTGAATATTGTCTTTAGAGCTCTTTGCATTAGGTTGGATATCGTGTGGAAGAAGAAGTTTTGGGTAGAAACGATGTTAGACTAATAATGGACTGACGGATATAGGCTGTCAGTAGTCCTTTTTCCCTGCTTTTGCTATGAAGTTTACCTTGACCCGAGTCCAATTATCTGGTACGATTCACCACGCGAAACTTGCTCTGAATATTATGGCCAGATGCAGATTGCTGTAAAAGCGCCGCTGATTTAAATCAAAAAGTTTGGTCTAAAGATGTTTCTTGCTATATTCCAGTCGATATTGCGTGCCACTGTGGATTCGAGGATTCCTATGGGCGCAAAGCTGTGTTTATTACTGGTTGAGTATGAACCGGGGAAGTGGGTGTCTCCGAGCAAGTTCCTCTTCCGTGTTCATAAATGTGCCATCTAGTGTTTAAGGAGACCGAGATAGTTGGTTGGTGTCTTGGAGAGTATTATGTAAGTTCACGCTCCTTTATGAGTTTGGGCAATATCAGGAGGCACCCCGTACGATTGCCCTGTCTAGACGGAACCACAGTAAAAAAAGTAACAGTGAACCGACGCCCTTGATGATTGCGTTAATGCAGACACCTCATAAGAACACAGTAGGGTTGTGACAGATTTTAACACAACTGCCCATAAGACAAAGAACATTTCAAATGAGACCCACTAGCCCTGTAAGTGGTACTGAGCTACTAACTGAATGTATGCAACTCGGGTGCGCGCGGCAACAGAACAAGTCACAACAGAACAGATCACAACAGAACAGCTCTCAACAGAACAGCTCTCAACAGAACAGGTTAGAACAGAAAAAGATAGAACAGAACAGAACAAGATAGAACAGAACAGAACAAGATAGAACAGAACAGAACAAGATAGAACAGAACAGATCACAACAGAACAGGTTTTGGAATTGATCTGTTTTAATTGTTAACAGAATGGGTATGGTACTACGCGTATCATAGAGCATTGACTGAATATAATAAACAAATATGGGAGGCAAAAATAAGATAATGGAGAAGGTTCCGTCTAGACAGGGCAATCGTACGGGGTGCCTCCTGATATTGCCCAAACTCATAAAGGAGCGTGAACTTACATAATACTCTCCAAGACACCAACCAACTATCTCGGTCTCCTTAAACACTAGATGGCACATTTATGAACACGGAAGAGGAACTTGCTCGGAGACACCCACTTCCCCGGTTCATACTCAACCAGTAATAAACACAGCTTTGCGCCCATAGGAATCCTCGAATCCACAGTGGCACGCAATATCGACTGGAATATAGCAAGAAACATCTTTAGACCAAACTTTTTGATTTAAATCAGCGGCGCTTTTACAGCAATCTGCATCTGGCCATAATATTCAGAGCAAGTTTCGCGTGGTGAATCGTACCAGATAATTGGACTCGGGTCAAGGTAAACTTCATAGCAAAAGCAGGGAAAAAGGACTACTGACAGCCTATATCCGTCAGTCCATTATTAGTCTAACATCGTTTCTACCCAAAACTTCTTCTTCCACACGATATCCAACCTAATGCAAAGAGCTCTAAAGACAATATTCAAATGGTGGCAAGCAGTGCGTCTGCATAATATGGACACTAAACAGGCCAAATGCACATGGAGCTCTCAAGCATTAACCAAACTCAACACCTGGGTTTTTGCAAATATAACCCTTAGCATGCCCACTGAACATATACACCGAATGTCATTTTACCAAACTCTAAGACAAATGAACCAATGACCGAAAGTACGTTGAAGAGTTCCAAGAAAGGCAATTCAATAAGCTCAGAGCTAGCATCAGCATGGGCAGACAGGCCTCAATCTTCCAGGCATTAACAAATATATGATGCTTCCCTGCGGTCTGGAAACCTATGTCGTCAACATGCACACTACTACAAACGCAACGCTATCTAAAGGATGATTGACCATATTTTCTTATTTCGAAAGAGATTATCCTATGAGCCCTAGCCCATTACAATAATTTGAACTTTACAGTAAAGGAAATTATGTCGAAATTGCATCTACGATTTTTATTTTTGAAGATACGAGTAGCCCATCTAGCGTCGCATAGTTGAGCTACAATCACAGAAGTTCTGCTACCCCGCAACAGATGTCAACCTTATTACATTTAAGTAAAGTTGATTTTTGTACTAAACAATCAAAAAATCCTAGCGAAAATATTGAAATACTAGCTTTTGCCCGCGACTTCGTCTGCGTGGAATTAGTGACAGCAGCTAAAGTAGGTATAGCGCCTGGATAATGCTAATAGCAATCATTCAATATGCTCATTGCTTACTTCAATTATTAGGCAATGCCATTAACCCTTTCAATTCCACCCGCCTTTGCACTCTCTTCAGGAATGATATCCCTGATTTTCCCCAGGACTCGAACTATCTCTATACCAAATTTCAACTAAATCGGTTCAGCGGCTTAAGCGTGAAGAGGTAACAGACAGACAGACAGACAGACAGACACACTTTCGCCTACTTAGCGATGATATGAAATCCCTCCTTGTAATTTTAAACGGATTTGTTTTCACATTGACATTGCTTAAGCGCCACCGTACTGAACTGACAATAGGGAGCATGCATGAACTATACAGCATAGGAGCCATCTGATTTTTGGCGTGAGACGTAAATGTGACGTTTATGCTTCCAATGGGACCCACAAGATGGCAGAACCTACTATGCATAATATGTAGATGGTATAGCACTTGCTTTGATTAGGTTAGGTCTTGTTTTTGTTTGAAATCGAACTTGATATATTTTTAACGACAATGATGACACACGCTTAGTAACTCTGAAACATTGCTCTACACAACCTCACCTTAAGGGGCTCCCCACGGTTTTCATCGATATTTGACAAGGTTTGAGCCGTTACTTCTACATTTACACTTCAGATAGAATTATAAGACAAATGGCTACCGATTATTCAATCTTTAATCTCCATTCTTGTCTACCGGATTTTGAAACTAATGAATACTTATTTTTTTATGATTTTTTTAAACATTATCTAAAAATAACACTTTTTTCGTAGCTGGATTGCTGTGAAGGATCTTACATGTACGAAATCTGCATATTTGGGTTTGTCTTTGACGTCTCTAAAAACTGGTCAGAGATGTAAATTTTAAAATAATTAACACAAAAGCTATGGCCTGAAAACCAGGTTGTTGGCCTAAAATTGTTCAACTTGATGTCGAATATCTCGAAGACAATGAACTTTGAAGTAAATATGGTATACTATATTGCTAAAAGTCGTTGCTATTATAGCTACAAAAAAACAACGGATTGCACTCCGGGAGTGCCGACAGAAGTGAAAACTCAATGACTAGGCCAAAATGTCTGCAGCACTATGTATCCTCCTTTCTATTGAAAAACTTTAGTCCGAAATTGCTGGTCAGTGAGCTTGTTTAAAATTCAAATTTGTACAGTTAATTCTTTAAAATTCGAATAGAAATTGTAAAGTTACCTTGCAGATCTCGCATCTAAATATATTTGATCATGATATTTTGAGTTTTATTCACCATTACTAGAGTTCACTTTTATTAGCGATTTCATCAAGATGTAGCTTTATTGAATTATATTTGAGTGATATAAAGTTTGAATGTAACTGTGAGATCCTCGTATTTCAACCCGTACAAGATTAGAACCTTTTTCATGTAATGTCATTGAGTTTTTCTTTATTGATTTAATTGCCATCTATTTGAGTGGCCATCTAAACGTTACGATCACGTGATCGCTGTCTCAGAAAGTGCCCAACGCCGCTAAAGAAGTTCTCACTTTAAAAACATTAGAAAACTAAAGGATTCAGATCGAATGTCATTAGCGCCAAGGAGCCCCTTAACAACGAATTTTGAAAAACCAGCTTTTGCATTTTTTTTGTACTCGCATTTGGAACATTATAAAATACCTAAATGATTGGTAAATAAATAAATAGTCATTCACTTTTAAACATTTTTTTATTTCAGACATACACAGACGTACACTTATTCGAAGTCAAAAACACATAAGTTCTCTTGATGATTTTCGGGTTGGTCACCTCTACGAACCACACCCCCGCGTCTTTCCAGATTAAAGTTTTCTGTTTAAGAGGCACGGAGAGGAATGATCTAATGTTGTGTTTTCTTAGCACCTCCAGCAAAAGCCCCTCCGCATGGTATCCCGAGTGTAACTGAAGGATGCTCCTCTCCTCCAGAAGTTCTTTGATCAGCTTCTTGAGATCGATCCGGGCCGCCTCCCACTTGTAAATGTCCACGTCAGGTGCCAGCGCCTCGATTGATGAGATGAATGCAATATTTGTTTCTTCGCTATCTCCACATTTATAATTGTACCCTAACCCCTTGTTACTAAACCACAGCCTCGCAACGAGTTCAATGACGTACTCCATTGTTATTTTCTGATTTTTTAATTAATTTTAGAAAGCGTATGCGTCAGTTACAGGTTGCAGGTATTGTGATCTCATTTATGATATTATAATTGGAACTGGTGGGGGGAGGGGGAGGGGGAGGGGGAAATGACCAAACGAGATAGTCTTATGTAATCTTTCAGTAGGAGTAGCAGAGAAAGCGTTATTATTGTTTGTCCTTGTCACATTCTCACATTTTTTTTTAATTCCCCACAGTGAATTTAGTATGGTTTATGTTAGGTAACAAATAACCCGACCAAGTTACGTAGGTTATGCTTGATATGTTGTCAGGTATATTAAAACGTGTTTTCAATTTCTTCACTTTGCGTATGTTCTGTCCCTCACGGACTTTCTGACCTCTGAACTCTGACCTCTGACCATTCCGATTGAAAAGATTGAAGAGTATACCCCCAACATCGCACGAGTTTCATGACCATGTCGCATTACAGAATTACAGCATTAGTAAAATCTACTTTATTTCTAGTACTTAGAGTTAATAATCTTTCAAATAAGCTTCATTATCTGACTAAGGTTACAATACTTAATTCAAACTCTCTCTATCTGTCAAATTCTACGGTGAATGGAAGTTTACAGTCACATACGACTTTTTGTTTTCGAACGTCACGGTCTACATCTCAACGATCGGCAACGCGCATGTAACATCTCGAAATTGCAGGCGTCCATAGGCTACGGTGACTGCTCACTACCAGACGGGCCGTGTGCTTGTTTGCCACCGACGTGGTATATAAAAAAAGAAAAAAACTTATTGAACCTTTTTGCAGTCGGCAACGCGCATGTAACAACTCTAAAGTTGCAGGCATCCATAGGCTACGTTGACTGCTTACCATCATGTGAGCCGGATGCTTGTTTGCCACCGACGTATTATTAAAAAAGAAAAAAGTCTGGGCCTTTTTGCAGTCTGCAAACTACAAACTACATTTGATAACCAAAAGAGACAAAATCAACCGTAAATAAGTGTGCTAGAAACCCTAAATACTACATGAGCAGGGGGGCCGGAGGTGTCCCCTGTCGAGGTTTTCCTGAGGGTCTGATGATAATAATGATGATGATGATGATGTATAGGTTTCAAAAGTCTGAACTTGCAAGCGTCCAAAGGCTACGGTGGCTGCTTACCATCAGGTGAGCCGGATGCTTGTTTGCCACCGACGTAGTATATAAAAAAAAATCTGGATCTTTTTGCGGTCGGTAAACTACAAACTCCATACATTTGATAAGCACAAGCGACAAAACCAACCGCAAATAAAAATGCATCCGTGGTAACAATAGAATTCGCAGGCGTCCATGGGCTACGGTGACTGCTTACTGTCAGGCGAGGTCGTCTGCTTGTTTGCCACTGACGTGGTATTAAAAAAAACGCCGATATAAGCCTCATATTTTTAAACAAAGTTATTGAATCTTTGGGCAGTCGGCAGCGCGCTTGTATCCACCCTGGAGTTGCAGGCGTCCAAAGGCTACGGTAACAACTTACCATCAGACGGACTGTATGCTTATTTGCCACCAATGTGGTATAATAAAAGAAAAACCCCTTTACAGTTGGTAAACTACAAACTCCATACATTTGATAAGCACAAGCGACAAAACCAACCGCAAATAAAAGTGCATCCGTGTAAACTATTGAATTCGCAGGCGTCCATGGGCTACGGTGACTGCTTACTGTCAGGCGAGGTCGTCTGCTTATTTGCCACCGACGTGGTATTAAAAAAAACGCCGATATAAGCCTCATATTTTAAAACAAAGTTATTGAATCTTTGGGCAGTCGGCAGCGCGCTTGTATCCACCCTGGAGTTGCAGGCGTCCAAAGGCTACGGTAACAACTTACCATCAGACGGACTGTATGCTTATTTGCCACCAATGTGGTATAATAAAAGAAAAACCCCTTTACAGTTGGTAAACTACAAACTCCATACATTTGATAAGCACAAGCGACAAAACCAACCGCAAATAAAAATGCATCCGTGGTAACAATAGAATTCGCAGGCGTCCATGGGCTACGGTGACTGCTTACTGTCAGGCGAGGTCGTCTGCTTATTTGCCACCGACGTGGTATTAAAAAAAACGCCGATATAAGCCTCATATTTTAAAACAAAGTTATTGAATCTTTGGGCAGTCGGCAGCGCGCTTGTATCCACCCTGGAGTTGCAGGCGTCCAAAGGCTACCGTAACAACTTACCATCAGACGGACTGTATGCTTATTTGCCACCAATGTGGTATAATAAAAGAAAAACCCCTTTACGGTTGGTAAACTACAAACTCCATACATTTGATAAGCACAAGCGACAAAACCAACCGCAAATAAAAGTGCATCCGTGTAAACTATAGAATTCGCAGGCGTTCATAGGCTACGGTGACTGCTTACTGCCAGGCGGGGTCGTCTGCTTGTTTGCCACTGACGTGGTATTAACAAAAAACGCCGATATATGTCTCATATTTTAAAACAAACATGATGGGCCTTTTTGCAATTTCATAGCGGATGTTTTTGGAACTAACTAGCGGTGTCCACTGACGAGGCGCCACTAGCGACATCTATATTGTTAAGCGAATCGATAGTCTGTCAAGCCGGATATGTCAGAAGCAATGTAAAGCAAACTAAAGTATGGTAACCCTAGGAAACGAACAAAAGGCAGGAATGTACATCGAACAGCGATGAAATGTAAACAAAACAGTTCCACAGATAAGATATGAATGACACACGATTTTCGAACTATTCAAACGTAGTGTTGGTAGCCCACCATTTTTCAAATTTGCCGCCTTTTTCTACTGACTAGATTTGCTTGACCAAGATTAATTAACTTACCATGAACCCCCTCTGACTCTGCGGACTTTTTTAGAAATACTCAGACGACTGCTCATCTATACATATCATAGCGGATGGTTTTAGAACTAACGTTGCGCATACATACAGTCGCCCTCTGGCGGGGAAAGTTTAGAACTAACGTTGCGCATACATACTGTCGCCCTCAGGCGGGGCTAGCGGGGATTTTTGGAACTAACGTTGCGCATACATACTGTCGCCCTCTGGCGGGCCTGGCGGGGATTTTTGGAACTAACTAGCGGTGTCCACCGACGAAGGCGCCACTAGGGATATCTATTCATTTAAGCGATTCAACAACTCACATACAAAGTGGAGACATCTATTCATTTCATAGCGGATGGTTTTGAAACTAACGTTGCGCATACATACTGTCGCCCTCCGGCGGGGAAAGTTTAGAACTAACGTTGCGCATACATACTGTCGCCCCCAGGCGGGGCTGGTGGGGATTTTTAGAACTAACCTTGCGCATACATACTGTCGCCCTCAGGCAGGGCTGGCGGGGATTTTTGGAACTAACTAGCGGTGTCCACCGACGAAGGCGCCACTAGGGATATCTATTCATTTAAGCGATTCAACAACTCACATACAAAGTGGAGACATCTATTCATTTCATAGCGGATGGTTTTGAAACTAACGTTGCGCATACATACTGTCGCCCTCTGGCAGGAGAATTTTAGAACTAACGTTGCGCATACATACTGTCGCCCTCAGGCAGGGCTGGTGGGGATTTTTGGAACTAACGTTGCGCATACATACTGTCGCCCTCTGGCGGGGGCTTTTTAGAACTAACCTTGCGCATACATACTGTCGCCCTCCAGCGGGGCTGGCGGAAATTTTAGGAACTAACGTTGCGCATACATACTGTCGCCCCCAGGCAGGGCTGGTGGGGATTTTAGGAACTAACGTTGCGCATACATACTGTCGCCCCCAGGCGGGGCTGGTGGGGATTTTTAGAACTAACGTTGCGCATACATACTGTCGCCCCCAGGCAGGGCTGGCGGATAATTTTGGAACTAACGTTACGCATACATACTGTCGCCCTCAGGCAGGGCTGGCGGGGATTTTTGGAACTAACGTTGTGCATACATACTGTCGCCCCCAGGCAGGGCTGGTGGGGATTTTAGGAACTAACGTTGCGCATACATACTGTCGCCCCCAGGCGGGGCTGGTGGGGATTTTTAGAACTAACGTTGCGCATACATACTGTCGCCCCCAGGCAGGGCTGGCGGATAATTTTGGAACTAACGTTACGCATACATACTGTCGCCCTCAGGCAGGGCTGGCGGGGATTTTTGGAACTAACGTTGTGCATACATACTGTCGCCCCCAGGCAGGGCTGGTAGAGATTTTTAGAACTAACGTTGCGCATACATACTGTCGCCCTCTGGCGGGAGAATTTTAGAACTAACGTTGCGCATACATACTGTCGCCCTCAGGCAGGGCTGGTGGGGATTTTTTGAACTAACGTTGCGCATAGACAGTGGCGCCTCTAGCGGGGAGTAGGGTGAACTAACCAGTGGCGCCATCTAGCGGAGACCTTTGGAACTAACGTTGCGCATAGACAGTGGCGCCATCTAGCGGGGAGTAGAGTGAACTAACCAGTGGCGCCATCTAGCGGAGACCTTTGGAACTAACGTTGCGCATAGACAGTGGCGCCATCTAGCGGGGAGTAGGGTGAACTAAATTGTCACTACCTTACGCATACATACTGGCGCCCTCTATCGAAAAAGTTGTGGTCCAAAAGCGGCACAAACACACTACTGATGTTTTTATATAAACACTTAAGTACATAAAATTTGACAGTTTTCTTTTTATGTCCATCAAAAAATCTGCCGTTAAGACGAAACAGGAGCTGAGTTTTAAATATTTTAGGTAAATATACCCGTCTCGCTAACGGAAGCGGCACCTAAAAGTAGTGCGATAAGGACAAGGCGAAAAATCCTGCGTAAAAATCTCAAAAATCGAGGTTTCGTACTCCTCTGTTTCCTCCTCCAAAACTTAACCAATCGTAACCAAATTTGGAAATCTAAATGATTATGAAATTATCTGTGTCGGACCGTTTTGCTTTTTTGGCTAATTGATATCAGTTTTGAATGCCACGCCTCTCATTGCGGTATAGTCAATTAGGCCATTTTGGCCATTTTTGAAGGGCTCTAGCGCCTTAAAAAACAAAAATATCAAAAAAAGCAAAACGGTCCGACACAGATATTGACAATATTAATCTGTGTTGAAAAAATCATTGCTCTAGCTTCAAAAACCACGGAGGAAAACGAGGAGTACGTTTGTATGGAGAAATGACCACTCCTGTTGGCTCTTAATAAAATCCGTTCCATTCAATTCAGCGGCGAACAGAGGGTATCCAAGAGAAACAAAACGCAGTCTCTACCGCACTAATATGGAAGAGTGATAGAGAGAATATCGTTTCGTTTTCTGCAAATTATTGTCATCTTGGCTAGAACCCCTGCACAGCAGACGTCTGTCCTGTCTAGACGAGGTGGGTGGAGGTGCAAGTGCATCTAGTGTTTTGAGGTTACAAGTTAATAAGGAAGTTTGAAACGGATTGGAAAATGCATCCCGGTTGCATTCCCCAGGGTTCACTGCGTTTTCAGATATATATATATATATATATATTATGAGATTTATGAGTATACTAGCGACCCACCCCGACTTCACACGGGTTAACATTTACACAAACCTTTCTCAAGAATCACTCTATCGATAAATGAAAACCGCATTAAAAATCCGTTCAGTAGTTTTTGAGTTTACCGCGAACATACAAACACACAAACAGACAGACGCGGCGGGGGACTTTGTTTTATAAGGTGTAGTGATATTAGTGATGACTAAAGCGGTGTAAGGGTTAACATAGCGAAAAGAGATAAAGTACGTCATTAAACCCGTTCAATTTTAACACACCAGTTTTCGCTATCCCGCATTTAAAAAAAATGAAATATTTTTACACAACCGACTCATCAAATAGCAGAAAGCATGCCTGTCACTTTTTTGTCACGTGTGGCCAAAAAGAATATAATTAGTGGCAAAAAATGACGTCTCGGCCTTGCCTCGATCGTCAACCTCTGATGACAAATTAATAGGTACAGTGGGTGTTGTAAAAAAAACTGGTAAGTTCGAACCCCGGCCCACACCACTTCGCACCACCACCACACACTCGGAACTGTTTCGCACAGCCTAAAGGGGCCCACAGGTAATCTGTAAAGGTAGTTCGCCGGACGATATTAGCCTGTCAGTTGTTCGGAGCTGTCAAATTTTGCGTTCAACTGACAGGCTGATATCGTCCGGTGAACTGGTAATCTGGGCTATAACCGCAAACATCGAAGTTCGCAAATTGCGGGGATCTTTCTCTTTTACTCCAATGACGGCGTAATTAGAGTGACAGAGAAAAATCCCCGCAATTTGCGAATTTCGGTTTTCGCGGTAGCCGCTCTGTGCTCCATTTAAATCGTTGAATGCTGTATACTCGTTGCGAATTTCCTACATTTCGCACCTGTATCGTAATTTTATTACTACCATTATTTTATCGCTCAATCATGTTTTGAAATGTAACCGCTAAAGGGCTATTAATAAATTACGTCATTTCAAATTAGGGGGGGGGTCTGGACATCGAATGGTGGTAGCATAACGTAGGAGGAAACGAGGTCATTCGAAGCATGATTTTTGGATGATTTTACGGGGGGGGGGGGATAAAATCGTCAAAAATCGATGACGTAATTTATGAACAGCCCCTAAGGGCTCTGGAAATGAAAATGGAATTAAAGTAATTTTCATACAAACAGTGCTTATCAATTCTTGGAAATATTAGACATAAAAAATTATATGTCATAAATAACACAAATTTCGCATGACATCTGTCACTATACCCGAGCTGTTTGAAAAATACTTTTCCCTCCCAATTCTATTTGGGAATGACCTTGCCAAGTCCCTAACCCGCTCTGGGTCAGCGTGCATGCCCCGTCCGTCGAACCCGGGTGCAATAACCGTGGCGCAAAAACATTTCGTGAGGCCGATGCACTGATCAATCAATGCTCCTTACAATTGCTTGTGTCCTGGTACTTATGTTTACTTCTCTGTCTGACAATATTAGTTGGAAAGAGAGGCAGACAGCAATTACAGGTAACAAGGCAGGAAACGCTTAAATAAGTTATAGGTAAGTCAATGTGGTTAATTTGTACTATTCATTACTAAAATGAAGGAATTGCCGGATGAGTTAACTTTAATAGGCTAGCGAAGCGAGGCCATTTACTAACACAAGACTGGCAAATCCTATTTCGGCTAACTCTGTAATGTTTGATAATGTTTTGAAACAATGTTCAATATTATAAAAATACTTAAATATTTAGTATTAATATTGAGAGTTAAAAAAAACAACAGGTTGCACTCCGGGAGTGCGGCGGCAGAAGTGAAAACGACATTGTAACTCAAAATATTAATAACAGCGCCATCTAGTGCAAAATGTCTGCAGCACTACGTTTAATTGAGGTTAACGCCATCTAGCGCTATTTCGCCGCATTACTTGAAACCCCTAAGCACATCACTGTGAGTGATGATGATGATGATATCCTGTTATCCCTCATCAGGGACATAGGGCTCTCAGAAGGGATTTCCATTCTTCGCGGTCCAGCGCGGCCTCTTCCAGCTCCGCCCAGCCGAGGCCAACTGATGCCGCCTCTTTTTCCACTGTGCGCCTCCAGGTGGTACGTGGGCGACCTTGTCCTCTTTTTCCGGGAATTTTCCAGGTCAGCCCTTGCTTGGATAGGTGATTGTTTGGCCTTCGTAAAACATGTCCTATCCAGCGCCATTTCCGCAGAAGTATCTCCTTAGCTAAAGGGTTTTGGCCAGTCAGTTCCCATAGTTTAACATTGGAGATGGTCCGTGGCCAGTAGACTCCTACGATTCGCCGCAAACACTTGTTTACAAACACCTGGAGTCTACTGGTTATGTCTTGCTTGACGGGCCATGTCTCGCATCCATATAGGAGGACCGACTTTACGTTCGAGTTGAAAACCCTTAGCTTGGTGCGGCGAGTGATGACTGTGGAAGTCCATACGGGTTTCAACTGCGCATATGCGGCGCGGTGATGCGAGCTGTGAGTACTACAGTTATATTAATACTAGTTTGAGGGAAACTCACTAGATGGCATTTAATTCAATTTATCAACTCTAGGGCATTTTCACTTAAAAGAAAAGAAATAACCCAAATTGTGCAACTTTTTCGGCAGAGTTTCGGTAAGCTCTTAAAGGCGACTCCGGTTATCAAATGCTCTAAGGCTGACGATGACGGTGGCGGTACATAATACAGAAAAAGAACAATAAATAATAGTTATTATGTTACTGAGCATCGCATAACGGAAGCCATTGCTTGTAAGTAATCTCATTATGTAACAAGTTCTTTAGTTACTGTTACACATAACTTAATATGACTCGTGTATTTCTGGTATAGGAATATCTTGGGAACTACTACACAATCAAACTGATCAATTTTAAATATGGCGGCGGCAACTGTCATCCCATACCCATACACATGCGTTAATAATACTAGAGATGCACCTGATATCCGGTATCCGGCCTATCCGGCCATTATTTTACTATCTGCCCGGATACCGGATAGTGACCTACTATCCGGCCGGATACCATGTAGTAACAATGCTTGATTTTGGAGTAAACAAATTGGATTTAAGAAACAGACGTCATAATCGTACTTGTTTATTATTTTAAAACAATTTAAACATTCCACTGACTTGCACGCGCACTCATTTCGAACCTAGAAATGCGTCCACGTGAACGTTCACTAGGAAACAGGTCCAACCTGCGGAATGCGCACCTGTAAAACCGAAATGTAGGTATAATTCCGCTGGCCGAATATTCGAATATCCGGCCAAACAACTATCCGTTGCATCTCTAAAAAAACCGGGCAAGTGCGAGTCGGACTCGCGCACGAAGGGTTCCGTACCATAATGCAAAAAAAAAACAAAAAAGAGCAAAAAACAAAACCGTCACCCAGAGTTGGGCAAAATGTAATCGATTGACGATTAACGATTAAAATTAACCGACTTAATCGCGAGCAACGATTAAAAGTGACGATTAATTAATTTTAGTCGAAAAGCTCCGACTAATATTGTCACGATTAAATTAATCGTCGACTAATTACCGGCGATTAATTTTTTTAATCGATTAATTAGTTCGATTAATTTTCTCTCGATTAATTTTAGCAATACATATGGTCTTTTTAACAGACTTAAAAAAAAGGACGAGGTGCCTAATTCGTCTGAAACATTTATAAATAATATAAGTAACAGACGAATTTTTATGTATGTTCACTTGGAGACTATTAATTTCGACCGTCTTCGATAGGATAGTATCCGTTCGATGTAAGTAGTAAGTAATTACTGCATTGACAAGTTGAAACCTTATAGAAAACAACTGATAAGAGGTAAGTAATGTGTTTGCTCTTTCATACACATACGTCGTTCTCTTTCTAATTTTTATACCTGCGCTACAAGCCCTAAACCCTTACCTAGAGATGCCGCGCTAAGTTATCCGCATTATTATAGTAACCAATGTAACCATCTTATACTATTGAAGCACATTTATAACACTGGAATGGTTTTTAATGTGTACGCAAGAAGTTTTGATTTTTAGTTACATACAAAAATGACCACCAGTGTCCTGTCTACTTTCAATCGAGAGTTAATCGAGAAATTTAATCGATTAATATTAAGATTAATTCAATTTCAATCGTATGTTAGGTCGACTAAATTAATCGCGATTAAATTAATCGCCGATTAATTTTGACGATTAACTTTTTTAATCGATTGATTAGTCGATTAAAAAGTTAATCGATTAATGCCCATCTCTGCCGTCACCCATCCAAGTACTGACCACTCCCGACGTTGCTTAACTTTGGTCAAAAATCACGTTTGTTGTATGGGAGCCCCATTTAAATCTTTATTTTATTGTTTTTAGTATTTGTTGATAACAACAGAAATACATCATCTGTGAAAATTTCAACTGTCTAGCTATCACGGTTCGTGAGATACAGCCTGGTGACAGACGGACGGACGGACGGACGGACGGACGGACGGACGGACAGCGAAGTCTTAGTAATAGGGTCCCGTTTTACCCTTTGGGTACGGAACCCTAAAAATACATCTATTGCAGTAATTTTCTAAAAGGAAAAATCCCAGTAACCTGACTAATGTTACTTACGGGAAAACCGCGGCTATTATATTACATAATATTGACAGACCCGTTTTGAAATGTAATCTTATCTAAGTTAATCTGTATAGTCAGCGTTGCCAACTTGGCATAAATGATGCCAGATCTGGCATATTTTCACTTGCTTTGGCATCAAAATTTTCTATTTAGCACCTGGCATATTTTTTAGCATAATTTAGTCTAAGCCAAGTTTGCACCAACTTTGCAACAACAATATTATGCGGTTCACATTTTCATATGAATTTTGACTTTTGTGGACGGATGGACGTCGACGGACTATATAAAATTGGTCAAGAAGATCTTCTCAGTAAAATAAGGCGGCAAATTTGAAAAATGTATGTGTTTTAAGTGTTTAATTTCGTGTGACATATATTTTAGCATTTTTTTAGCATATGTCAAAAAACTTTGACATAATTTTGGCATAATCTAGACATTAGTCTAGCATTTTTTCGAAAACCGAGTTGGCAACAATCTGTATAGTACTATATATATATAGTTATCCATGCCGTAATCGGCAACGGCGACCCTAGCTAATTACGAGCGTGAGCTCTGATATGGCTGGCAAAGCCGAACTTACTTTTAAAAACTCTATCGCAGGTGGGGCAGTAAAGTTGACCAGAATTATTGTAAGTATAATTATAGGAGGGTTTCGGCCGGGATTTACGTATCTGACGTTTCGCATCAAGGTCAATGAGACGAGCGTCTTCAAAGTTCTTTACGCTCATCTTAACGCGAGAACGCCATTCTGGCCGCTGAGAAGCAAGCTCCTCCCATTTGTCAGGTGGTATACCGCAGGCAGTAAGGTGGCGCTTAAGCACATCCTTGTAACGTAGGTGCTGCCCACCTTGCTTCCGTTTACCAGCTGATAGCTGGGAGTAGAAAACGGATTTCGGTAGTCTGCAATCACTCATACGCCAAACATGCCCACACCACCTTAGCTGACCCTTCATCAAGAGCGCCTCCATGCCAGGCATCTTGCAACGACGAAGTACTTCAGTGTTGGGAACGCGATCTTGCCACTTTATATGCAGAATGGAACGTAGACAACGTAAGTGGAACGTGTCTAGCAAGCGAATGTCGCCTTTGTACAAACACCATGTTTCCGAAGCATACAAAAGAATCGGAAGAACCATGGCTTTGTACACCGACAACTTCGTCTGCAGCTTTAGATCATGCGATCCCCAGACACGATGCGTTAACCGACCGAAGGTGGACGCAGCCTTAGCAATCCTAGATGGGATCTCGGAGGTTAGTCTGTTATCCTTTCTGATCTGGCTCCCAAGATACTTGAAAGTGGACACTTCGGTTAGGGGTTTCCCTTCTATAGTTAGGTTGGAAGTGTCCGCTTCGCAATTACGGGCTGGTTGTTTAAGCACTTGAGTCTTGGATATGCTTATTACTAAGCCAAATCTAAGGCACGACCTTTGCAGAGCATCCATGTAGGACTGAAGCGCTTCCATGCTATCGGCCATCAAGCAAACGTCGTCGGCATAGAGAATCTCGAGAACGGAGAGCTTTCTGGTTTTCGTTTTAGACTTAAATCGAGACAGGTCGAATATACTTCTGTCAGAACGAACGCTAAGTTGTATTTGTCCAGAGCACGCAAGAAGTGAGTCCTCAAGTACTGTGGAGAAATACAACGCGAAAAGAGTTGGAGCCATCACACAACCCTGTTTGACCCCGCTGGTGACTGGAAAATGTTCCGAAAACTCGCTTTCATGTCGAACTGTAGCCATCATATTTTCATGAAACTGTTTGACTAAGTTAACGAACTTTTCGGGACACCCAGTTTTTTGCAAAACAAGCCAGAGAGCTTCGCGCGGCACGCGGTCGAAAGCCTTTTCAAGGTCTACAAAGCACATATATAGGGGACAATTTTGTTCTAAGCTTTTCTCTTGGATTTGTTTTAGAACAAATATAGCATCAATAGTGCCCCTATAAGGTCGAAAACCGCACTGGCTCTCCGGCAAGAGCTGTTCTGCTAGGCAACCTAGGCGGGTGTTAAGTATATGCGCTAAGATTTTACCGGCAGTGGATAGAAGGGAGATGCCTCGATAAGAGCCGCAGTCAGAAATCTGACCCTTACCCTTGTACA
This sequence comes from Cydia fagiglandana, assembly GCF_963556715.1. Taxonomy (NCBI): domain Eukaryota; kingdom Metazoa; phylum Arthropoda; class Insecta; order Lepidoptera; family Tortricidae; genus Cydia; species Cydia fagiglandana. The sequence goes on from NC_085956.1 coordinate 4,724,610, forward strand.
GTTTACAAATAGAGGCATCTCTCCAAACTTGAGGAACAGTTTCTGATTCCCAAATCCTCAGTATCAGTTCAAACAACCTGTTGTTAACGTTTGGTCCGGTGTACTTAAAGATCTCTCCGGGCAGGCTGTCTGATCCTGGTGTCTTATTATTTTTAAGTTTCCTCACTGCCGCTACGTACTCGTTGTAATCCGGAGGTAGAGCAAGGTTATCTGATAAAGGCTGGTTCTTCAAGGTACGTATGTAGGCTAAATCAACGCTTTGGGTGACAGGGTTTAAGAGAAGAGGTCTTTAAAGTGTTCTGCCCAACGAGCTAGCACCTCATGCTTGTCTGTGAGACGTCTTTCCTTGTCACGCGAATAAATAGGTGCTATTTTCCTACATTTCGGGCCGAAAACCGCTTGAATACCCTGAAAGAACCTGCCCGTTTGGTTTGTATCAGCGAGGTGTTGCAATTCATTCGTTTGCTCATTCCACCATTTATCCTTTTGCTCGCGCACTTTCGCTTTTAAGAGTCGTTGAGCAGCCCTTATAACCTGTGTATTTGCTGTAGATTTGAGTGCAAGCCTATATTCTTCTACAAGACGCATAATTATAGGGTCAGAGTTGTCGAACCAGTCCTTATGTTGTTTGGGCGGTTTTCCAATAGTCTCGGAGGAGATTTCGTACAGCTTTGTGGCAAAGGCACGCCACTGTACGTCTACTGACTCTGGCTCAGATGACGATGGTTGACTACCAAAGGCTGCATCAATGTCTTTTCCCAGTTGCCTGTCATGAACAAGTTTGTTGGTGTCGAGTCTACTAGGGGTCTTGAGGCATGCTCTGCGTGGTGCTATTAAAGTAATTTTTAGTTTTGACCGAATCAGGCGGTGGTCGGTCCAGCCCTCGGCACCTCTCATAGCTCTCGTAATAAGAACATCTTGGATGTCTCTTTTGCGCACTATGACATAGTCCAAGAGATGCCAGTGCTTGGATCTTGGATGCATCCACGAGGTCTTGTACTTTTCGGGCAGCCTAAAGTAAGTGTTTGTAATACACAGGTCAAACTCTGCGCACAACGTCAAAAGGTCCAAGCCATTAGCATTGCACTTTCCGACACCGTGACGACCGAGGATACCTTTCCAAACTTCAGACTCTGCGCCGACTCGAGCATTAAAATCCCCCAGAAGTATGATCCTGTCACTTGATGGTATTTTAGTGAGGATATGACGGAGATCCTGATAAAACCTAGCCTTATCTTCGTCCGAAGAGGGCAACGTAGGAGCATATACGCTGATAAGATGGAGGTGCTTCATCGATGATAATTGAAGCCGAAGCGTCATCAAGCGATCACTAATACCCACTGGCAATTCCTGTAATGATCTCGCTATATGGTTGCGTATAGCAAAGCCTACCCCACTCGCTGCCCTTTCGGAGGCAGGTCTACCGTTCCAGTAGTAAGTATAACCACCTAGTTGCTCACAAAGCTCTCCACTGTCACTGAGATGGGTTTCGCTAATTGCTGCAATGTCAATACTATACCGGCCCAATTCCCTGGCGATGAGAGCGGTTTTTCGCTCAGGGCACAAGTTGGTGTCAGCATCCAGGAGCGTTCGAACATTCCACGCCCCGATGCACAGATTTTTACAATTAAATGCATGTTTCCTTTTTCGACCGCGTTAGTTCGATGTCCGGATGCCCGCGGTTTGGCATCTGGGTGAGGGGTGAGACGGACTATGTTTAGGCCACCTTTTCTAGGCCCTTCCCCTGATTGGGGAAAGCAGAGCGATCCTAAATAGGGCTGCTTTGCCACCAGACGTGCTGCCGAACCTGTCCTCCCGCCTCTGTCGAGTCCAAGGAGCGACCACTCTCGTCTGACCGCCTACGTGCAGAATGCCAACTAAGGCCCGGATACATCGGAGTCCGGAACCCCACCGCTGACATTCCATCGCCGGAGGACTTTTGTCTCGATGTCCATTGAGAACTTTGCCAGAGTCATCTGCGCGTGATTAGATTATAGTGGGCTAATAGTTGCGCCCCTACAAGCCCACTCCCTCGTTCCCAGCCTCCTGGCACCAGTGGACCGTGTAACCGATACGACTGGCAGAGACAGGGAATGCAGTGACTTGCCAACGCCCAGGTGGACGTGTGAATTGTGGCATATCACGTAGGATCCATTAGTCGCCTCTTACGACACCCACTAACAATACCTATAGACCTGTATTATAGACTAACTAGAGGGCGTTAGGATAAAGAAATGTTTCAGATCTTTCACACTGCATGAGATGGGACCCGCGCAAGATAGGCTGCCAGAGTTAGACCAAAAAAAGTCTGCAGCGACTTTGATAGCCCACGCAGTGCAAGTGTTATTTTAAACGTCAAACTTCTATGAAATTATGACTTATAAATAACACTCTCAAATATAGTTTTAAAAAGTGTATGTGATAGGCCACCTCTATGTTTCATATTTTGTCCATTGCAAAAGTTATCTAGTGACCTATGTACTATGTAGAACTTTTTTTTCGGGGGGGGGGGGGGGGGGGGGCATCAAATGTGCAATACATATTTCTACGTGATTTGAACGTAAGGTTTTCGACAGAGGGTGCTCTTAAAGGCGACTCCGGTTATTAAATGCTCTAAGATGTAGAATATGATTTTAATCATGTTATTTATTTAAGTTACCGTGCGTCTCAAAACATTATTAAAATATCATTCTGTCTGTACGTTCGAATTGGCCTGTTAGTCAAGAACTAGCAGCTAACATGACCTAACCGTAGCATTCACAGTCACCAGGACACGATAAAAAACCAGGATGCCCCGGGTCCGTTGACCCACGGTTCAACCGCCTTCAGCTTTCGACAAAAACAGCACTTTTTATGCTCCCCTGGTAACTGCGCGCAATTATACTTGTCGGATTACGTCATGTACGTGTATCTGTGGTTTCTTAAGTTCTGGTACGTGAAAGCTTTTTAATTTTCAAGTCCACGAATGCTCAAAAAAAGTTATAGAGGAAGTCGCCATCAGATATATCGGAGCGGCCAAGGTGTTCACAATATCTGAACATGCACTCTAACGCCCTGACAATAGAAGCGTGTTCAGATATTTGTGAGCACCTTGGCCGCTCCGATATATCTGATGGCGACTGTACACAATTTTTAGGGTTCCGTACCCAAAGGGTATCTCATATCTCACGAACCGTGATAGACAGTTGAAATTTTCACAGATGATGTATTTCTGTTGCCGCTATAACAACAAATACTAAAAAGTACGGAACCCTCGGTGGGCGAGTCCGACTCGCACTTGTCCGGTTTTTACTGCCACCTCCGTATTCGATGTGATCTACTTCATTTTGTTATTTAGTTTGTTCGTTCGTTGATGCTTATTTTTTGGTACAATTCGCCCCCAGAATGAGCTGCCACAGCCATATTTGACATTAACCAGTTCGATGGCTGTGGATTACACGCGGATTCTGTATTAAATAGTAGAGATGCCACGAATATTCGGCTACTATTCGGTATTCGGCCTATTCGGGCACCTTGCCGAATATTCGGTATTTGGCCGAATGTAGCCTACTATTCGGTCGAATACCGAATATCTGTTGCATCTACCTAAAAAGAAAAATTACACAAATAAATTACCAAAACCGGCCAAGTGCGAGTCGGACTCGCGCACGAAGGGTTCCGTACCATAATGCAAAAAAGGCAAAAAAAGACGGTCACCCATCCAAGTACTGACCTCGCCCGACGTTGCTTAACTTCGGTTAAAAATCACGTTTGTTGTATGGGAGCCCCACTTAAATCTTTATTTTATTCTGTTTTTAGTATTTGTTGTTATAGCGGCAACAGAAATACATCATTTGTGAAAATTTCAACTGTCTAGCTATCACGGTTCGTGAGATACAGCCTGGTGACAGACGGACGGACGGACGGACAGCAGAATCTTAGTAATAGGGTCCCGTTTTACCCTTTGGGTACGGAACCCTAAAAACTAGGTATATTTAATATTTAAAAATGTATTCTTGGAAAGTAGTTAAATACGAGGCCACGTTTGATTACAAAATAATTATTTAATTGTTATCATGGGTCTGATTTGATTGAGTCTAATCACATTCATTAATTCTGTTCAACATAAAACTATATCTTAGCAAACGTTGTGCTTTGATGGCGAACAGTTTTCATAATAATTGTGACTCAAAATGTTCGCATGTCATGCCGAATATTCGGTATTCGGCCGAGAGAGGCCGAATATTCGGTATTCGGCCAAATTCACTATTCGGGGCATCTCTATTAAGAATGTGCAACATTTTTAAGACATGACATGTCAAAACAGGAAGTGAGTGGTCATCGGACGCCGGATTGTGAAATACTTGGTCATTATCATTAGTCATCGGCTTATCGCAAAAGGGAAACACGGGAATACCAACTACATGGTAACATAATAAGTAAATGGTCACAGAATAGTACATGGTGTCAAAGATTAAATAAATAATTAAATATTATAGAGACACTCTCACACAAATTGACTAATTGTATATCCCACGGTAACAGGGGTGCGAAACTCCTGACTTCGGTCAAACTCGGCTCCGCTCGGCTCAGCATTGCTCCGAGCAATTTTTAGGGTTGGCACCACTTGACTTCCTTTTGCGTGCACGACCACAGATAAGATAATCACTTGATTTTTGACAACCCTAAATAACCGAAAGGGATAGTACCATATATTAGAAAGGGACAGCATGATTCGACCCTGAACCGCTGTCAAACTTCGTTTTTGTAGGAAGTTTCCTTTCTGTACGGTAGTACTATTAATTATTCTGTGACGGTAAGCTCAATACGTTGTGATGTGGCTAATTCTCAGACAACGATATATATGTATAATATACTACAAAATACATAGAAGACATCCATGACATGACTCAGGATTCTCAGGAACGAATATCTGTGCACACAAATAAGTGCTCTTACCGGTATTCGAACCCGGGACCATCGGCTTCATAGGCAGGGTGACTACCCACTTGGCCAGACGGGTCGTCAAAAAATATGACCCCATAATGATGATATGTTATGATTAAAATATGGTCGGTATATTCCGACACGTCAGCTGGGAGGAGCCCAAGGGATATCTTCATCATCATCATCATCATCTGAGGCATTACAGCCGCGGATGGGCCTTAGCCTGGTCAAGCAAGTCTCTCCAGTCCGATCTGTTTGTGGCCTTCCTTCTCGATAAGCGATATCTTACATTACCGTATAAAGAATTGTGCCATTTTTTGCGGGGGGGAACGTGCACACAGTCGCACTTCTCACACACTAACATACAAAATCCATTCTGCAATGACGACAAATACATTGAAAATGACCAGGGGTGCGAAACTCCTGACTTCGGCCAAATTCGGCTCCGCTCGGCTTAGCATTGCTCCGAGCAATTATTAGGGTTGGCACCACTTGACTTGCTTTTGCGTGCACGACCACAGATAAGATAATCACTTGAATTTTGACAACCCTTAATAGCCGAAAGGGATAGTGCTATATGTTAGAAAGGGATAGCATCCCAAGTAGCACAGATTAGCTGTATAGCAGCCGCATAATGAAGTACGAATACGCTTGAAGCTGGAATAAAAAAGCTGCATAAGAGCTGTATAAGCCTCTTTTCAGCTTTTATAACTCTTAAATGGGCACAAATTATGCAGCCTTAAGTTCACATAGCTGTTTAAGAGCATTGTAGCAGCAATTTAATGGAATTATAAGGGGTAACAGGAGTTATAAGAGGTGTATATTGACTGGGTAAGAGACCACCAGTTACCCTTTATTCAGTTAATATGTCACATGTGCGCCCTAATACCGGGAAAGATTGACGTTGGGCTGAATAAAAGATAATTATTAACATACTTTTACACCTCTGCCTTACAAAACATATTTATATTGAAGCAAAAACCTTTAGCGCAACAACACCATAAGTCTTTTTGTTAAAGTGTTTAGTTAAATGTTAGTACATGATCTTTTATATATTAATGTGAGAAAGATGTTTGGGAATGCAAGTTTATTGACATTATATATATACATTATCTAAGAAAATTTCAATGCGCCACGAGAATAATCAGGATTTATTTAAATTAATGATATAAATAAGCTATTGTGTAAAAACTACTTTAGTGGTTTGGACGGAATTATGAGATAAAAAGTTAATAATACGTTATAGGAAGTGCTAAACTAGTGATTTAGGTTAAGAACTCATGCACAAAACGTTATTGTTGCCCTTAAAAGTTGGAAAAGTAATTTAAATTTTGTAGGTTATATACAATAAAATGGCGGTCAATGTTAAAAAGCAACGTGAACCGTTAAAATTCTAATATGCAGCATACGACTGTTATATATCTGATTAAGATACTTTAGTGAACCACTATAAAGTCCAAGTCAATCTTTCGATACACTAGTGAACCTCTAAACAGTTATAAGGCATCTTGTGAACGTTTAAATAGCCGCTATACACACAGTCTCAATGGTAGTATAATAGGCTGCTTAGCGGTAAACATGTTCAGCGCTAAGCCGTATTATGCGCCACATGTGTTCGATTATACGTCTATTGGTTTCATAACAGTTCACTCGTTCTCCCTTATAATAAGTCAGCAAAATAAAAGCTGCTTTAGCGGTAAACATCTTCAGTGATAAGCAGTATTATGCGCCACATGTGTTTCATTTATAGGTCTATTGGCTTCATATTAGTTCACTTGTGCTCCCTTAAAAGTCAGCGTAATAAAAGCTGCTTAGCGGTAAACATGTTCAGCGATAAGCTGTATTATGCGCCACGTATGTTCCATTATACGTCTATTGGCTTCATAATAGTTCATTCGTGCTTCCTTAAAAAGTCAGCGTAATAAAAGCTGCTTAGCGGTAAACACGTTCAGCGATAAGCTGTATTATGCGCCACAGGTGTTCCATTATGCGTCTATTGGCTTCATATTAGTTCACTCGTGGTCCCTTAAAAGTCAGCGTAATAAAAGCTGCTTAGCGGTAAACATGTTAAGCGAAAAGCTGTATAATGTGCCACATGTTTTCCATTATACATCTATTAGCTTCATAATAGTTCACTTGTGCTCCCTTAATAAGTCAACGTAATAAAAGTCCACAATTACCTCCTTATACAGCACATGGCGTAATTTTATCCACTAAACAGACCTTATAACGGTTAAAGCATTTGATAACCCTTAAAGCTGTATAGGTTCGTAGCAAATATACCTTTATATCACTCTTTGCGTATTAATGGTAGTTTTCAGAGCCGTAATGCAGCTTTTAATCAGCCCTAAGCTATATAAATATCACTGTGTTTACGCCAAGTGCAAGCACCTTTCACATGTGCCGTGTGCAATAATCGTAGGCCAATTTCCTAGAGGCTCAAGCGTAACTTAAATGGTATGTCACTACATTCATTATGGTAAAACTTCATATCGATGGATTCTATTTCCGGACCAGGACGATTCGGAGCGTTGTAGCGAACGCACGTAGGTTGCATTCCTGCCGGGTTTGAAGCTAGACTTGGCCGCAGCCATTGACCACGCCGCGTGTGTTTTCAGTATAGTTATTTTCTAAGAATAGTAGTTGTCGTGTCACGATTGTCACGCATCAGGCGTCAGTGTACGAACGAATAAGTGTAGATTAACGTAAAATATACGTGCATGTGAAACATTGAGTTTCTTTTCATCGCCACACCTACCCGAACCACCCAGGCCGGAGCGGCCAGGGTCCTCAGCGGCATCACAGCAGGCTTTGGAAGGCCTAGCTCCTACCGGACCACGCGAGGCGTCACACCGGAGCGGTGGAGGCGCTCCTCACCAGCAACGAGCACCAAAGGAAAGAGAAGTATCGGAACGCGACCACGGGAGTCCGGGCTAACCGCCTTGTGACGTAGACATTTTTGGTGTTCCCATCAGAGGGGAGGAATTACAGCACGATATTATTGAAAGCCATCGTCATCAACGCGAGCACCGCAGCGGTACATCGCATTGGTAGCGTAATCATCGCTTCAAGTACTCATCGTGTCAGCATTATTCATTTTTGCCGTTAAATTCAGTGGAAACGGAGCCCGGTGCGGTTGGGCATAGTGCGAAAAAATCAAATCAAATCGTAATAAAAGGGAAGGCGTCGGCCGCCATTTTCTTGCGTAGGCAACGGACGGGGACCGTACAGTGCGGCCATCTTTAGCATAAGGACATTTCCGGTTCGCGGCAAACGTCAGTTTGGGACATTTAGGTTAGAATTATCTGTCAACGTCAAGTGTCGCCAATAGATTAATTAGGTTATCGTCAATATAAAATCCAACTTTAAGGTAAAGCCAAAGCCACCTAACTTGTAAACTGTTAGTCGAATAGTGTCACAAATTAGTGTCTTTCATTAATCGTAAAGTAAATTCACGTCATGTCGTTAAAGTCAATCAAGGTGCAGCTGCGCACCAAGTACCAAATGTTGACCGACTATGCTGGCACGGTCACATCACGACCTGACAGCATGGCCGCGTCGGTGGCGAAGCGGCACTTTGATCTTATTTATACTGAGTACGTCAAGGCCCACGAGTCACTGCTGGCCTACGAAGGTGAGCTCGAGGAGGAGGAACGACTTCAATACCAGGAGTGCTTCAGCGAGGTTAACCGGCTGCTGATCCAGCTAGACGAGGCGTCGGCTGGAGAGGCTGGCCAGTCACACACACCCCGTGGACAGGCAGGTAAAGTCAAATTGCCCTCTGTGCAGCTGCCCACCTTCAGTGGCAACCTGCCAGAGTGGCTCTCCTTCTATGATCTCTTTATGTCGTTAGTCAATAGTAGGGACATCTCCGACGCGGAGAAACATTACTATCTTCGGTCGTCGTTGCAAGGGGAGGCGCTGTCCATTATACAGCACCTTCCGATGGACGGACCCAACTACGCGGTAGCTTTACAGTTATTGCGGGCTCGGTATCAGAATAACAGGCTGCTGTTGGATACATTCATTAGCCGAATCATGAACCTGCCTTCAGTGGCGCACTGGAGTGCAGGGTCACGCTCAGCTTTCTATGACCCGCTCCGGGAGTCAGTCCAGGCGCTTGAGAAGCTCAAGCAGCCAATCACGGAGTGGTCATACTTATTGGTTTTTATAATTTTGCAGAAACTACCGAACAGAATCAAGACCTTATACGAGGAGAGGTACGGTGGCAATCCGGAGGTGTTGCCCACTCTCACGCAGCTACTGGCGCTGTTGGAGGAGCAGTGCCGGGTTCAGCAAGCGGTCTCGCCAGCAGCGGTGGAGCAACCAACTGCGCAGCGTGGTTCCGCACCTGCACGAGGAAGAGCGGGGCCGTCGGGTCAAGCTACCAGGAAACCGGGACCGCCAGCGAGGGTCTTCGCCATCGAACAAGAGACCAATCAGGTGAATTCACCCCCTGTTCTTTGCTCATACTGCTCGAGTGACCAGCACAGCTTGTACAAATGCCCGAAGTTCCTTAACCTGGCGATTTCGGAGCGGAAGACCTGGGCTAGGAAGTCAGGCGCATGCTTCAGATGCCTGCGCAGTCACTATGCACGCGAGTGCATGCAGCGCAACTGGTGCGCACAGTGTGAGTCGTCCGCACACAACTCACTGCTGTGCGATGGTGGTGCAGCGGGGAGAGCCCCACCCATGGCAGTTGAAGCAGCTGTCCATCGGGTAAGGGTCATGCCGCTTGCCACGCCAAGCACGTCGAGAGCAGTCACGCTGCCGGAGCGGTGGCCGTCTCCCCAGCGACGGACTACATCTCCGCCGAGGGCTGCGAAGCCGCAGTCTCCCAAGCCGTCAGTACCAGACCAACCCCAAAGGAGGGAGACAGGGTCACCTCATAGTGCGCTTCAGCCGGCTCAGCTGATTCCCACCGGTCATATACCGAGGGCTAAGGTAGGCGCGCGTGTTCAAGCGGCGCAGCAGTCATTCCACTCATTGCGCTTCGGGACTCGGAGCAGTCCTGAGCCTGAACAATGAGATCAGGCCACTGTTGGTGCACCGGAGGAAAGACTACGAATGGCGCCAATTCGTGTCTCTCCTACAGCTGTGATCATGGTCAGATCAGGCAATGGGTCTTATGTTAAAGCTAGGGCTTTGCTTGACTCGGGAGCGGGGTGCTCCGTAGTGAAGAAATCATTTGTAGAAAGATTCAAAGTACACCAACAGTTTACTGGGAATAATATTTTTGGAGTAGGTGACATAAAGGTAAATGTGCCAGGCACGATTGCTAAGCTTGTATTCAAACCACGCGGGAAAACAGTGCCTATCATCAGTGTAGTAGCTACAGTCATGTACAGGGTTACGGGAAACATACCTTATTATGATACTGAGATCAGGACTCATTTGGATTCATCAAAACTTGAATTAGCTGACCCTGCCTTGGATAAATCGCAGGATGTGGACATCATTCTAGGAACGGATGTGCTCAATTATATATACACTGGTTCAAAGATACTCACTAACATTCCAGGTGTTGAGGCGTACGGCACCTGCTTCGGTCACGTGCTGATGGGGGCAACTTGGAATTACCCATCATCATTAACAACACCGACCGCCGGGACATCAGTAGAGGACTACGGCATCCATGCTACTCGGCTCGAGGACGTCCTAGAAAGGTTTTGGAGAGTGGAGCAGCCCCCCGAGGAGCGGCCGCAACACCCAGAACACCTCGAATGTGAAAGGTTGTATACCTCCACTACTCAACGTTTAGATAATGGCCAATTCATGGTGCGGTTGCCGCTGCGGGCAGACCGACCCAAGCTGGGCGAGTCTAGGGCTCTAGCCATGCGTAGACTGATTTCGTTGGAGGCCAGGCTGGCCAAAAATCCAGTATTTGCTGAAAAATATAAGGAATTCATGAGGGACTATGAGGCACTTGGTCATATGTCCAAATCAGACTTTAATTTCGAGAGCGAACACTATGTAATACCCCACCACGGAATTTTCAAAAAGGGATCCGAAAAGATCCGCGTCGTATATAACGCTGCAGCTAACTCAAGCACCGGAGTATCGCTCAATCAATGCCTTCACTCAGGCAAACCGCTTCAAAATGATATCACTCAAATATTGTTAAATTTCAGACGTCATCAAGTTGTCTTCACGACCGACATCAGAATGATGTTCCGGCAAACGTGGATACACCCCAGCGATAGGCGCTATCAGCTGATTCTGTGGCGCGAGGATCCGTCGCAGGATGTACAGGTATATGAGTTAAATACCAATACATACGGACTACGCTCCAGTCCTTTCATCGCGATAAGGACCTTACTTCGATTAGCTGATGACTGGGAAGCCCAGCATCCAGACTCACCGGCTGCTCATATCATGCGCAGAGATGTATATGTTGACGACATCCTCACTGGGGCTGATTCACTCACCGAGGCCCAAGAACTCAAATCAGAACTCATAGAACTCATGCGGAGCGCTGGATATGAGTTACGCAAATGGTCGTCTAACCGCAGAGAATTATTACAGGATCTTCCGCAGGAGCATTGTGAGATGCCTCGTCAGTTTGACACTGACGACAAGAGTTTCATAAAGGTATTAGGGATACAGTGGAACCCCATGTCAGATTCCATGTCGTATCAACTCAACATACCGTTGGGCCAACCAACGACGAAACGTAGCATATTGAGTACCATAGCTAGACTGTATGACCCGTGTGGCTATTGCGCACCAATCATATTTAGATTCAAACTGTTTTTACAATCACTGTTCACAGATGGATTACAGTGGGATGAGCCACTGTCCCATACTCAAGACCTTCAATGGAATGAACTCATTCAAGATCTACATCACTTGAGTCAGCTACAGATTCCGCGGTGCGTCACTCTGCCCGGTGCGGTGTCACACTCCCTCCACGGCTTTGGAGATGCGTCGGAGCTCGGCTACGGAGCCTGCGTGTACCTCCGGACTGAGGACGCGTCAGGGAGTGTACTAGTACGGTTAGTGATAGCTAAGACTCGCGTAGCGTCAAGGAGAGTCAAACAAACCATTCCGAAGAGCGAGTTAAATGCAGCTCACCTGGTTTATAAGTTATTAAACCACGTCGCAGCGGCATACGAGGAATCAGTTCAGATTGACAGCATAAATGCTTGGTCAGATTCCAGAATCGTGCTATGTTGGTTGAACACAAAGCCTCATGTGCTACAGACTTTTGAAGGTAACCGTGTTCAAGATATTCAACAGTCAACCCGACCTATGACATGGAGGTATGTCAGATCGGAGTCGAACCCTGCCGATGTCGCATCGCGGGGGGCTACGGCGAAGGACCTCATCGGGTTTCATCTTTGGTGGAACCCAGAATGGTTAATGACGAATGAGTCACAGTGGCCGACGATGCCGGTCACCATGTCACCAGATTTACCCGGATTCAAACAGTTACATCACATTACGCCGGCCGAGAAGTCATGGGAGGAGTTTCTGTTATCACGAGTCAGTTCGTTCAACAAGCTTATCAATGTGACGTCATACGTATTGCGATTTTGTAAGAACGTTCGTTTGCCGAAAGCGCAACGGAACGTTCGCCCTACGCTAACGATCGACGAAAATCGTGAGGCAATGAACCACTGGATTAAGTACGTTCAACTGGATGCTTACAGAGATGAAATCGTGTTATTGAAAGGAGGCAAGATTGTTTGCAAGTCACTTCAAAAACTCAGCGTTTTCGTAGATGAGAATCACTTCATTCGCGTCGGAGGGCGACTGCGGCATTCATGCTTACGTTACGATGCTAAGCACCCATACCTTCTACCTAAAGACCATAAATGGACTCAAATGTTGATGCAGCATTATCACCGTACCTATTGTCACGCTTCAACGAGCGCACTCATCAATATACTCCGGCAACGTTACTGGATCCCGTCGGCGCGACGTGTGGTATCCCGCGTAATCAATAGCTGTATGTCGTGTTTCAGATTCAACGCTTCAACGCAGGCCCCGTTTATGGCAGATTTGCCAGCGGACCGAGTCACGGCGGCTCGTGCCTTTTCAGGAGTAGCAACCGATTTTGCCGGTCCCTACTGGGTCAAAAGTAGTCACCTCAGAAATGCTAAATCACTCAAAGCTTATCTGTGTGTTTTCGTATGTTTAGGAACGAAAGCCGTACATCTTGAACTCGTCTCGTCGCTGAGCACCGAGGCCTTCATTGCGGCGTTCACACGGTTTGTCAGTCGACGAGGGCTGCCCGCCTTAGTCAGGAGCGATCAAGGTACAAATTTCAAAGGTGCTAGCTCATACCTCAAGGAGGTTAGTCAGTTCTTACTTGACAACGAAATTGTCCTCCAGGAGGAATTTCGTCGCCAAGGTGTCCGCTGGGAGTTCAATCCTCCTGGTGCCCCTCACATGTCAGGCTTGGTAGAAGCCGCAGTCAAGAGTAGTAAGAACCTACTCAAGCGTGAGTTAGGGGACCGCATACTGACCTTCGAGGGTCTTTCAACCGTATTTACCAAAGTAGAATCGGTGCTTAACTCACGGCCTCTGGTTCCTTTATCCGAGGACCCATGTGACTTGGAAGTACTCACTCCGGGCCACTTTCTTATAGGGCAACCATTGCTATCGGTACCTGAGTACCCGTGGAAAGACACTAATGTAGCATGTTTATCACATTTCCAGTCTTTACAAAAGATTTCACAAAACTTTTGGGCTAAATGGCATATTACTTACCTTAATAATTTGCAAACCAGACTCAAATGGTACAATCATGTTCCTAACATGGCTTTAAATGATTTAGTATTAATCAAGGATGAAACTGCACCCCCTCTCCACTGGCGTAGAGGTAGAGTGATTCAATTATTTAAAGGTGCAGATGATATTGTACGATCAGTTAAATTAAAAACTCAGGGCGGCGACTTAATCCGGCCCGTTGTCAAATTGTGTAAATTACCAGTAGAGTGTACTTAACTGTATTAATTTATAAGTTATGTTTTGGTATTGTCACATGTTAACAACTTATGGTACCTACTGTTTAAATTGAATTTATTTATATCAAGATGACTCACTGATTTCTAATTGCAACTGTACTAGGTACTGTTTCTTTATAAGTATTTAGTTGGTTACTTGTTCTTTCATGTCACCACTTTGCTGTGGTCAATGTTTGATAGTGCTGTAAGTTAGACTAGCTAATCCATTGTGCTTCAAGGTATCAGCTCAACTCTGGCCTCCCCCCCGCAGGAATGTTTACGCCAAGTGCAAGCACCTTTCACATGTGCCGTGTGCAATAATCGTAGGCCAATTTCCTAGAGGCTCAAGCGTAACTTAAATGGTATGTCACTACATTCATTATGGTAAAACTTCATATCGATGGATTCTATTTCCGGACCAGGACGATTCGGAGCGTTGTAGCGAACGCACGTAGGTTGCATTCCTGCCGGGTTTGAAGCTAGACTTGGCCGCAGCCATTGACCACGCCGCGTGTGTTTTCAGTATAGTTATTTTCTAAGAATAGTAGTTGTCGTGTCACGATTGTCACGCATCAGGCGTCAGTGTACGAACGAATAAGTGTAGATTAACGTAAAATATACGTGCATGTGAAACATTGAGTTTCTTTTCATCGCCACACCTACCCGAACCACCCAGGCCGGAGCGGCCAGGGTCCTCAGCGGCATCACAGCAGGCTTTGGAAGGCCTAGCTCCTACCGGACCACGCGAGGCGTCACACCGGAGCGGTGGAGGCGCTCCTCACCAGCAACGAGCACCAAAGGAAAGAGAAGTATCGGAACGCGACCACGGGAGTCCGGGCTAACCGCCTTGTGACGTAGACACACTGAAATCTATTATACAGCTGTAGGACCACGAGTGTGCTGTTATAAGTGTCTTAATACGCACAGAGCGTTAGATAGAACTAAAAGTGAGTAGTTATAGAGCTATCTGTGCTACTTGGGATGATTCGACCCTGAACCGCTGTCAAACTTCGGTTTTGTAGGAAGTTTCCTTTCTGTACGGTAGTACTATTATTTATTCTGTGAAATGACACACGTCAAAGACAAATCTTGCACACGTCGACTGGTTCGTTAGCTTGTGTGAAAAATAATAACTTTACTAAGGATATTTCAAAAGATTGCGAAATAGATGAACGTGCTTCGACATGGCAATTGATTAATTTGTGACGTCTCACGGGTGAAGGTACCTTATAGCGGTTGGCGCTTACGCTATTATTAACGCCGCTCCAATATTATTGCGGCGCTATGCGACGTAAGCGCTAGCCGCCATAAGGTACCTTTTGCCGGGGAACGTCACATTTTAACCTTCACATAAATTCAGAGGGTGAATAACACTGTAGATATAAGATAAGTATTGTAATAAAATTTAATAAAAAAAAAATTGTTTACGAATATGTACCTAAAGACTTCGTCACACAGGCGCGTTTTTCGGGCGGGAGCGGGGCTCGCCGCTTTACATATAATGTGGAATTGCAATGGTAACGTGTTGGTTGCACGCCCTTTTTTCGAACTTGTGAAGGGGAGTATTAGGAAATTAGAAAGAGACAAAAGATATGGTCCGCTGCACAAAATTTATGACGAAAGATACCTATAGCCATCTCATACCATATCTCAATTACGTAATAATCTTATATTTTTACAAGTAAGTAGACATTTTAAAGGCAGCGTTAAAAGGGTTGAAACATTTTACCCGGTCAAAGCCCGACCTTTAAGGTAATTAGGTCTAACCCCGCAGGGTTAACGCACGGAGACAATGCAGGCTTCTATATAAATACTTATACTTGCATTACAACAACAACAGTGCATGTAATGGCTCCTCTACACGATGGCCCAGCGCCGGCCACTCCAAGGGACGCATTTATGCGTAAGGCCGACCACTGACTAACCGGCCGCCGGACGATATCGGCCGGTCAGTTAGAACAAAAATTTGACAGTTCCGAACTAACCGGCTGATATCGTCCGGCGGACTGTTAGTCAGTGGTCGGTTTTAGAGGGAGCAAGTGATATTGCTGGCATTCTACCGCATGGCTGCGTCCCTTGGAGTGGTTGGCGCTGGCCCATCGTGTAGAGGAGCCATAACCATAACAGTGTGGCTATATACAACCAGTTTGGTACTGACAAGGGCATTTTCACTTAGGGGCTGTCCATAAATTACGTCGTCGATTTTTGACCCCCCCCCCCCCTAAAATTATCCAAAAATCATGCTTCGAATGACCCTGTTTCCTCCTACGTCATGCTACCATCATCCGATATCCAGACCCCCCCCCCTAATTTGAAATGACGTAAATTATGAATAGCCCCTTAAACATTGTACCATTTACTTTTTTTCGAAAATCCATCAACTTTTGAGTTATTTCTAATCATTGTCAGAATCACGAGGACTATCAATTTATAATGAAAAAAAAATATGTCCCAAAAAAAATGACAGTTTAGTAACGCATTTTCACATACATTTTGTATGGACTGTTACAAAACTGACACCTGAAATTTGTATGAAAAACTTTTTCATTATATATATTTCATATTTCAACATAAACAAATCGATGAAGCCCCACAGTAACAGTACAACTTTTTAAATTTGAAAAAAGTAATTCAACAAAATTAGTTCTTAAAATTGGCTACTATGTTGCCCCAGAACAAAAAGCGAGCTAAAACTCAACAGTTTCAAATAAAACAATGCGTACATACCTGAGACTGGAAAGTGAAAGAAAGTCGTTTCGAAAGTAAAAAGACCGTAACTTTAATAAAAAGAGTTGAAAAACCCGAGGTTCGCGACCGGGCTACGCACTTTGAAGGGCGTACGCTAGTGAGGGGACAATGCCAGCCGGAATACCGGTAAATTACGATGACGATAAACACTCACAGATCGCAGATGTGGCGCTGCAATCGTTTAAAAACTGAGGCACAGAATAAATAATAGTACTACTGTACAGAAAGGAAACATCCTACAAAAACGAAGTTTGACAGCGGTTCAGGGGCAAATGCTGTCCCTGTCTGTGGTCATGATGGCACTATCCCTTTCGGCTATTTAGGGTTGTTGAAATTCAAGTCATTATCTTATCTGTGGTCCTGCACGCAAAGGGACATAATAATTGTTCGGAGCAATGGTAAATTAGTACAGCACAATACAAGCCTAACGCAGATGGCGCTGCGATCGTTAAAAAAATGTCATTAGATATGTCAAATCCAAAGAAACATAAACCATATACTTCTGACTCTTTTCGTTCTAATTGGAAACAGTATAATCTGTGGGTAATATTTTTAACCTCATTCACATATGTAACATTACACAAGTAATATTGAAAACCGGTATACCTAACAAAAACTGAAAGAAATCACACCACAATTTGGAACATATCGGAGAAGGTAAAGCCGGAAAACCGGTAAAAGTATCGTAATAAAATTTGGCACTCAACTCAAGTAGCTTCATGCGTGAAGGTCATAAACCATTGAACTTTCGTCGTTTTGCTGATGACGTCATAAAGGTGATGATGCGAATGTCTGAAATAAATCCCAACCAGCAGTTTATAGATAATTGACTTTAAGTTGTTTTTGTGTATTTTAATTAAAAGCGGCTAACGTTAAAACGTATGTTTAATGCTTGTAACCGATTTAACGGTATTTTAACGGTCTCCCAGCCTAGTTGGTAGTGACCCTGCCTACGAATTAGGAGATCCCTGGTTTGAATCCCGGTAAAGGCATTTATTTGTTAAAATCTCGATTTTTGTCCCTGAGTTATGGATGTTACCTATGTGTATAAGTAATCAAGTATGTATGTATGTAAATATATGTATCGTCCCTTAGTACAAGCTTTGCTTAGTTGGGGCTAGGTCGATATGTGTAAAATTGTCCCAAATAATTATTTACGTATCAACTGCGATCTATTAATAACTATAAGTAGTGTTCATATTTACATATAAAGTGCACATATTTTGCTCAAGCACAAAACATGTTTTTTTTATAAATATGTTATTGAAATGTCATTCAATGTAGTCACAGTAGTCACTGTAGTTATCAGCTGCAGGTCAATAATACTATGTTAACACATAAACAACATTATTCACGTGACAGGTAGGTGTAGGTATGATTTTCATGCATACAATGTTAAACAACAATCGTATTGACAATGAATATGGGTACCTATTATGATTGTCCGTAGATTTAAAAATTCGTTGTTTTTTATTTTAGAAATGGAATATCATTTTAGTAAAATAGGTACTTCAATTATTTTTTCTAAGTAATGATAACCGCCATGGAATAAATAGACGAGACGAATAATATCGTATGACATGCATCGTCCGCATAGTTAAGCTGTTCTGGGGGCCTTGCCAAGATGACTATCGTACGTTAGTTTGTATGGTATTAATGGGCCTTAGTTGCCTGAAAATAATTAATTTGATTGATAATATTGAATTGTCACTCAACTGAGTATATATATGTAAGTAATATTTCATCTCAATCGAATAACGGGAAGTCGTTCTAATTTAGCTTACAAGATTAAAATTACGGATTACGGGATAAGTGAATCTAAATAAAAGCTTGTATTTGTGTCGCTTAACTTCTAACTCGGGTAAATCCATTCGACCCTCTCAGCAAATATCTACCCTATTACCTTTTCTTAATACCAAAATCGCACAATCTGACAGATGGATTTACCGGTGTTTGAAGTTAAGCGATTTAATTATATTAACCGATAAAAACCGGAAAATCGATACTCCGTAATGCGGAGCTGGACTATTATCGCTAAAATCGAAGTTCGCAAATTGCGGGCTTCTTTCTCTGTCACTCTAATTACGCATTCATTGGAGCAAAAGAGAAAGATCCCCGCAATTTGCGAATTTCGGTTTTCGCGGTAGGTCCCCTGCAACCGCCATTTTAGCTCGTTATAGTTTTAATCGGTACAAATGACCTGTCAGTTGTAAACAGTGTAAAATAGCCTTATCTTCGCCTAGACATAAATAAATACTATCACAACTGACTTATATTGCACTAGCGACATTTATATAATCAGAAGGGAAGAAACGACAACTGTTGAATCATTTATTTATTAAGTTATTTCCCTTGTTAATCTGTTAATACCTATACAACAAATCAAACATTTACCCAGTAATAGGTATATCTACTCCGCTATTTAGATTTATACTGAACTTTTTCATGTGAAACAGCGGATTTCCTCTTTATGATGTATGCATTTTTCAAACACGATGGGCACGGTGACAGATGTCAACTCCATACAATTTATCTCCCAAAATTGTGTTGTCACACATGACAAGCCGATAATAATCGTTTGTCCCTTTCCATCATACCAGTACGTCGGAAAGGGACAAACGATTATTATCGGCTTGTCAACTTTAGTAAACGTTTATGAATAAGGGGGTAAGAATACAACAATAATGTACTATACCAGGCGTGGCTCACTCCGCGATTTCGTCGCTTTGCTACAGGTAGCTAAAAGTACATCCGTTCGGTCCCAATTTTGGGGTTTGCCATAAGCCGCGCGTGGCGCTGTCGCCACCTAGCGGCCATATCTGTGCTGATCGTAACAGACGCGTTTTGTTAGGGAGTGAGTCTTCTGTACCTAGTAATATTATTTATATTCTGTGACTTTAGTAAACGTGAATAAGTGGGTAAGAATAAGAATAAAACAATAATATACTATACCTATACCTAAACTAGCCTAATTTACGACGCAGTCCTTAAATATTACATTTATACCTTGTTCGACACTGACTCAGACTTTCCAGTTTTAATCAATTATAATAAAACTTAGGCTATTTTCGAACTGAGATAATTTATGTGTACTGCACAGCTGTAAATGAGAAAAGAAAGTTTATTGACTTTACGTACCTAGTAGATAAATGCTTTGTTTTGTTTACATCACTACAATTTATTTTTAGATTTACTACTTTATGCTAATATATTGTTTTTGTTTTTATAACAGGTTTCATATGTAAAATAGGGGACGAATAAGGAATAATGTGAAGTAACGCTACGTCTTACGTAGGCGAACAACGCGCGAACGCGGCGCGGCGCGGCGCGGCGAAATCAATCCTTTGATGCCCATAGAAGTGTCCTACGTAAGCGATCTCGTTGCGAACGCGGTGCGGCGCGATTTGCACGCGAATGTCAGGCGGCGCGGCGCGGCGCGGCGCGGCGGCGGCCGCTTTCGCCGCGCCGCGCCGCGCCGCGTTCGCGCGTTGTTCGCCTACGTAAGACGTAGCGTAAGGTCAACCAAGGTCTAAATTAAATTTTGTGGGTAACCAAACTGGAAACTGGGCTATTTCCGCGAAAATAGAAGTTCGCAAATTGCGGGCATCTTTCTTTGTTATTCTAATAATTAATTACGCCTTCATTGGAGTAAAAAAGAAAGATCCTCGCAATATGCGTTTCGGTATTTGAATTTAAGTAAACCTGTTGTTAAAATCATCGTTACGTGCAACAGACTATGCGGCATAATTTTCTTGACATTCTTGACAATATCACATTCATTGTGAATAACATCGACTTTATCGACTAAAAAACTAAAACATTAAATCAGGGGGTCCAGGAGTGAACACCTACCAAAATGGCTACACGGCAGAAAAACTACAACGCAAATTGTCTATAACGCCATAAAACCTATGTCCTATAGTGAAAAATGTACACACAGCAGAAAGCCAACGTTGAAGAAAACCCACTTGCTATTGAATACCTCCTTAGTATTAGGAATTTAGGACCATATCGTCAAATGACTGTCACAAAATGACCCAACAAAGACCGGTACCACAGAATAAATTAGCACTAGGTACTGAAGACTCACTCTCTAACAAAACGCGTCTGTCACGATCAGCACAGATATGGCCGCTAGGTGGCGACAGCGCCACGCGCGGCTTATGGCAAACCCCAAAATTGGGGTCGAACGGATGTACTTTTAGCTACCTACCAGTAGCAAAGCGATAAAATCGCGGAGTAAGTCACGCCTACCGGTACAGGTAAGACATCCAACAATAAGTAACTAGTAACCACTGGTAACTAAATAGGTAGTACAAAAACATGGTTGATTGACAGATTGTTGACATCCGTTTTGGCAGCCCTTCGTGCCGATCTATAATAACCGGAATCGTGACGTCAGAGTCCAAATGTCATAATACATTTCCATTTGGAGAAAAATGGGAATCTTTATAAAGTTGTGTGGTCAAGTCAAGTCAAAATATACTTTATTCATGTAGGCCTAGGAACAAGCACTTACGAATAGTTAGTTACTTACGAATAGTGATACGATTACTCATATGACAGCGTGACAATGAGAGTTGTTTGTCTTTTTCAATCGCGTGGTATTAGAAAGCCACACTTGGTTGCCTACCATGTCGATAACTTTGTTCATCATAGGTACCTATCGATAACAGGGATAAGAACCGGTTTCTTGCAAAAACTTCGATTTACTATATTTTTTCGAATTATTTTATAATCGAAAGACTCGGTTGTATATTTAGGTTATGACTTCGTATTATTAGATTGCCCAATTAGGAATGAAATAATTAACAAAGAACGAAAATATACAGTTTTCGTTTAAATAATTAACAAAGAACGAAAAAATACAGTTTTAAATGAAATGTAATACAGTTTTCGTTCCCATACAAAAAAATACCGGTATCCGAACCCAGATCGATACCCTAGTTCAATCGTAATAATTACGCGGAAAATTTGCTTGTAAAAACAACCTTTTGGTCTTTCAACGCGATTTTTTACGAAAATATTCACTTTATCAAAAAAAAATTTGTCTAAAACCCCTATTTATTTTGAAAGACCTATCCAATATCCATAGGGTAGAAATGAAAAAAGAATCCTCACATACATTTTGTTTCTTTCGAAGCGATTATTTCCTAAAATATACACTTTAACAAAAAATGATTTTTAAAACCCGTATTACCATTCTCCGTAATTTTATATGCATAATAAGTACCTATCGAATATCGATCTATAATAATATTACCTTCGCCAGCTGAAGTAACTAGCGCCCGAAGACAAAAGGTGTCGGTTTCCTTTTTCTAGTAGTCTGTAACTCTGAGGGCCTACCGCGAAACACGTTCGATGTGTTGCCTCCCTGTCACACTTACGTACGAATTTACAAGTGCAACAGAGTACGCTGTACGCTTGTCTATCATCATTACAAATTCATTGGATTCGAATAGAACCTAGGCAGTTTAGATAAGGGTGGCTCCACGGATACGGATCCGTCACTCCGGTGTGTGAGCGAGACACCGCTTTATACGTGCATATCGCTGTCTCCCTCGCACACCGGCGGCGTACGGATCCGCTTCAATGTTATTATAACCGCGTAAGGCGTTGGTGAAAGTTGCTGTAGCTATGAACCTGTTAAACGTCAAATTACTTTTTAAAGTCAAGGTCTAAGATAATGAATAATTAATAGTTTTAGCGAAACAATTCGCAATTTTAAATTATGAACCTATATTAGTTAGAGTGGTAGGTATTAAACTTGTCCAATGTCATTGCGCCTCACTCTCTCATTAAGCAAAATGTGAGACGCAACACAAATTGGACAAAGAAACAAGTAGAATACTCCTAAGACACTATTTTATTTAAATGTTCATACCTATTTAAATTAAATATGAAAGTTGAAAACTAACATAACTTACACCAGATAACGTCATCAATTTACGACAGTAAAAAAATAGGAAACTATGTAGGACATATATTACGAAAATTTCAAATTTAAGTATAAACTAAGATTATTTTCATACTTACGATAGGTAACGTATTTCTGTTTCCATCAAGTTTTAAAGTTTTTTTTTTGGTGTAATGCTAATGTAGGTAATTGAAAATATTTAATATTTGTAGGTAAGTAAAATTTACTAAATATTTATTACTAAATATGTAAAACAAACTTAAGTCTGCTATTACCGTAGAAAAGGAAACGAACCGCCATGTTAGATACAAAATGGCCGATATGACGTCACAAAAACAGCTGTTCGGGTGCGAAACAGGTAAATAAAAAAATATTATGCAGAATGAAGATCAAAAGTTCACTATTGAACAAAGTCTGAGGTTTTACAAACTGCATTTGTAATATAAGGCAATTAAGACAGAATAAACAAACTCATGCCATATTACTTCATTGTATAAACAAGCAAAAACAAATGTTGACAGAAATCTTAAGTAATAATTAACACGTCAAACACACATACCAAGATTAAACATTCGTTCAAAAGGTGAAAATTTACCGTTCTTCCAACATAGGTTCACGTATATAATCTAGATTTCGAACCGGTAAAATCGATAAAAAACGCACATCACTAACCGGACTGACGGACAGGTCTAAAGGGCTTGGCTGAGAGCTTAATCCGTTATAAAAAAAACATGCCTTGGTCCAAGACCCACTTTAAAAAAAACACAGCTGATTTATATTTACAAGATAAATTCACAGTTGCGTACATTCTAGTAAAATCCTGATACAATAATGTTGTTTTCACGGAAAGAAACTTTAGTAAATAAACTATATGTATGCTAATAACCTGATAAATTACGTTGTGTACTCTTTGTAAAGAACTTAAATGGCACAATATACTCTGCAAACTGCCCGAGTAATATGCCAAACCTGTATACCTAATAACTTTCTAAATCCGTGGAGGATCACACGGCAAGCAATATTAACACTAACACAAAGAAAATAGCTGTCCGATTATGTATATTACGCGGTGAAACCACAGTGGAACCCAAACATATGGAAACACATACCTTTTTTATTGGCAAACTTAGTCGTCAACTCCACTTATGAACACCTACGCTATAATATAACACTTCGATAATCGTGTCTTTTTCTCTTCAAATACATTATTACACTGTGAGTCAAGTCCGGACACGCAGAAATGCTGTCCAAATGGATTTTTTACTCAGGTAAAACGCTTTGATAAATCTGAGCGAGCGTCCGAGTATCGCTCGCTCTAGTCGCAAACTAAAATGTCAGCTGGTTTAGAACTCTCCCATTGGCCAATCGATTGCCAGAAACCAGTGAAATCGTGGTACAGACACAGTTTTAACGTCCTTTCTCCTTTTGCCGTCTCTTGTCTCGCTCACACCCAGTAATAGCTCTGCGACCTTGATACGATTTTCATGCAATCATTAGCATTTTTCCATCCAATTTTGTTTACAATATATGTTTTTTATTTCAGTCTATAAATTTTCATTGCGTCGTATAAGTTTTATGCCATAGGTCTCTGGTAATAGATCATATGGGAGACAAAGCAATGTGTCAACAATTATATTATGTGTCTGTAGCACGAGATTCATGGCATATTGACATTTGAAAAACGGTTCTCATTGGTCGACGCACAGCTGTTTTTGACGCGAGTCGGCCATATTTGTTTAGAACATTTTTCAATGCTAGATGGCAGCTCAATGTGGTCAACAACAACTAAAATAATAATTTATCCGTTAAAAATTAACGTTACTAAAAGATATTATAATATTATATGAATTAAGGTGTTAAATTCTGCTTTTAAAGATTCATTAAAGGCATATAAAAACAGAAAAAGATATCGATATGACTATAGTCAAGTAACTGTATTGATCATCACGTTGTCATAGTAACGACTTTGTTTGATTACAATATTACGTAACCAAATCAAAGAGGTCTCTGAATACCAGAAATTTTCAGTAAAACAGTTGTATTTTGCTTATTATCGGATAATTGATCTGGATATTTATCGTTAACTACTTTCCTGTTAATAAATAACATAATATCCATTAAGATGGATTCCGCTGACTTACTTGAGAAGGAAAAAGAGTTTAAAAAGCTTAATAAACAATTAGAAAAGAAGACAGAGAGTTTGATGAAGCAGATAGAAAAAGCAATGGTAAGTAGATTGATACTTGATTGATACCCAATAAAATTTGATATTGATACCCAATACTTTTGCCCGTTCTTACTACAGCGCCATCTAACGTAACGTGTTGTTAACTAGGTAATTTAGGCACAGAATAAATAATAGTGTACGGTAGTACTATTATTTATTCTGTGCCTACACATTCTGTGCACACCCCCTACCCTCGAGGACTTTTAGTATGTTTATCTAGACACCACAAGGTATGCCTGTACCAATTTTCAAAACTACACGAATTATTTCCGCAGCTTGCCCAAATTCGGCTTAATTTGACGTGGCTAATGTCGAAGCACGTTCATCTATTTCGCAATATTTTGAAATATCCTTAGTAAAGTTATTATTTTTCACACAAGCTAACGAACCAGTCGATGTGTGCAAGATTTGTCTTTGACGTGTGTCATTTCACAGAATAAATAATAGTACTACCGTACAGAAAGGAAACTTCTTACAAAACCGAAGTTTGACAGCGGTTCAGGGTCGAATCATGCTATCCCTTTCTAATATATGACACTATCTCTTTCGGCTATTTAGGGTTGTCAAAATTCAAGTGATTATCTTATCTGTGGTCGTGCACGCAGAAGGTAGTCAAGTGGTGCCAACCCTAATAATTGCTCGGAGCAATGCTGAGCCGAGCGGAGCCGAGTTTGACCGATCTCAGGAGTTTCGCACCCCTGATTTAGGGATTTATTTAACTTTTCTAAGTTCACTAAAATGGCGTTCCACAAAGCCTGTTACTATTGCTATTTAACTGTACATCATCATCATCTCAGCCATAAGACGTCCACTGCTGAACATAGGCCTCCCCCTTGGACCTCCACTCGTACCGGTTGGAAGCGATCCGCATCCAGCGTCTTCCGGCGGCCTTAACAAGGTCGTCCGTCCATCTTGTGGGTGGACGTCCTACGCTGCGCTTGCTAGTCCGTGGTCTCCACTCGAGCACTTTTCGACCCCATCGGCCATCTTCTCTGCGCGCAATGTGGCCTGCCCATTGCCACTTCAGCTTGCTAATTCGGTGGGCTATGTCGGTGACTTTAGTTCGTCTACGGATCTCCTCATTTCTGATTCGATCACGCAGAGAAACTCCGAGCATAGCCCTCTCCATAGCTCGTTGAGCGACTTTGAGTTTTGAGATGAGGCCGATAGTGAAAGACCACGTTTCGGAGCCGTAAGTCATCACTGGTAACACACATTGATTAAAGACTTTCGTCTGTACATCAAATATAAAATAAAAACTATTTTATTGTTTATTGTCATTTATTGCATACATGTACATTGATGCATAGAAATACATGATGTTAATTAAATACAATGTTAGGAAGCGTACATGTTACCCTGTGAGGGTGTTACAATATGATTGTAGCTGTCTTACATTTACTTTTGTTTTTTTTATGTTTCAGCAAAAGCCAGATTTTTTCTCAGAAATACCTCAAAATATTTCACTACACGAACACTCAAATTATAAAAAACATTGCTGCGACACTCCCAAGTCCAGCCCTTCTCCAAAAAGTACTCCAACAAAAATTAAAACAAAATCACCCGCCAAAATAACTGTGAAGCCTGAATCAGAGACAAATTGCAAAGACCACGGCTGTGACCATCATGCCAGTGATTTTGGAACCCCAGAAAAACGAAGGGACTTCAATAATGAGTTTTTACATGCTTTTGTTATAATGAATATCCAAGAAAAGATTCTGCCGTCATCTTTTGCTAAAGGTGAGGAAATATAATTAACATTTCTTATGATAATATTGTCTAATTATCTTCCTATGCTTTATTTTTCAGATGGTGCAACTGTGGAAAGTGTATGTAAATTTTTGGCATCCAAGGCAAAGTTACTGCAAGAGCAAGTAGACACCTTGCAGGCGACTATTGACAAGAAAGTAAGATTTTTCTTTAAAAAGTAAATAAAGTTTAAGAAAAAAACGTGCCTCCGAAAAATTATGTTTGAAAAGATGGCGCCATACCTTTGGCCTATACCCGTGTAGATGGTGACATCTTTGATATTTAACAATTTTAAGACAGATCGGCGAAAGAACAAGGATCAATGTCAAATGGCGTTCTAAAGTTTTAACCCTGTGTCGAAAGATGGCAGTATATTTACTTTGTCAATACGCCTCTGTACAAAATTATCTTTGTTTAATAATTATTAATCTATAATAAATATATCAAGACATCCTTCGTGTAATCCTGAATCCTGCCCTTCATGATGTTTACAGGCATCGCAATGTAAGAAACATCTAGCACGCCAAGCAGACCTGGAATCTGAGAGGCTGACGTTTTTGAACAACATTAACAACTTGAATGCTGAGCTGAGCAGTGCAAAGGCCAAGTGTGCGTCGCTGCAAAACCGGCTTAATGTAAGTATTCAAAAACTTCCTGCCTCGCACAGCAAAACTGTGAGTTAAACTGTTTCCCATGGTATTTCCGATATTACGATCTTCAAATATTAAAGAAAAGAGCGTTACACTCTCGTCTTAAAGGCCGGCAACTCATTTACAACTCTTCCTGGTGTTGCGTGTGTCAATGGTCGACGGTAATTGACTACAATCAGGCGAGTCGTCCGCGTGTTTACCTCCAATATCATAAAATAAAAGTCGTATTGATGATTTTTGGTAGTTTTTACATCATGCCCGTCTATATTAGTTTCTCTTTGGTAGAATCAGATGGACGGGCTGCGTGTCCGGCTTGAATCTTCATGAAAATACGACTTCACTTCTTTATACGAAGCATTCTCACAACAGCTGACTGATTACTCTACTAAGTATTGATAGAAAATATTGTATGATTTGTACTTGTTTGACAGGAAAAAGAGCGTATTTGCGAGAAACAGAGATCAGAATTAGACAGTCAAACATGTCGTATGAAGCAGCTGACATCGAAGATTGCCAGCGAAGAGTCCAAACAAAGCTCTTACGAGAGAACTGTCGATAAATTGCGGAAGGAACTGGAGAGCGCTAAGATCATTGAAAAGGTTTGCTTACAACGCTATTTAATAATATACTGAACATGCTGTGGCAGGATTCTAAGATCGGTGAAACCGCCAAAAGTTATCACAAACTGATTCAATTTAAATAACCCATTGTTGCAGGAATTTCGATCAGCATCCCGGGAGCTTTCGGCCTCGCATCACAACGCCATCTCTGGATTAGAGTCACGAACTAAAACGCTGGCGTCTCGTATTCACAAACAAGCTGAGCTCATCGAAAACTTGAAGCGACAAAACGCCTTATTGACTACAGATATAGCAATCAAAGCACTTGAAAAAGAGTATTGCAAGTTTTTGGATAAAGATTAGATAGCCATCACTGGGTTTTATTTTTGTTCCCACGTCCCAATACACATGATGCGACAATATGACAGTAGGCTGCGAAATAAGTTGATAAGTACTTTTGTGCGATAAAGGTTGACACGTAATTTATCTCTAAATATCATGTTAGAGCGCTAATGGTTTCACTTTGTTAATACCAAACTTGTTTTCACATTATCGTTTAAAATTTCATCGATTATTCGCGAACTTAGTTTTATCGATTATAAGCAATGAGCCTGGCAACATTATTTCCATGTTATCCTTCTAGCAACATCTATGATCTGTCAAACGTTCGCTGACGTAAAATTTTTCCACTACATAAATCTTTGTTTTCACGACGAGAAATCTCAGACGTCCGCAGTTCAAGCCTCAACGGCAGCGCGTACCGCGTGATGTGATAGTGGCTTCCATGTCGGACATGGAGGGCAAAGGCCAGGAGGCCATGACCGAACAGAGGAGACCATTTTTCTATCCCGACAGCAGTAGCGATACCGAGGAGTACAGAAGGGACAACGAAGATAGGAGAAAGAGGTTGTCTAAGAGGAATATACCTCCTATGAGGGCGCGTTTGTCCTCTGCAAGCATGCCTCCGAAGAATCAAGCAAACACGCCGCTTCCGTCGACGTCGTCAGCTCAAGATCCGCCTAGGAATGGAAAGCAGTTATGTGAAGACAGGATAACTTTGGTGGTAGACAATACTAGGTTCGTGGTAGACCCAGCGCAGTTCACAGCGCATCCAAATACGATGCTTGGCAGAATGTTCAGTTCAGGTACGTTTTTTTTTATTATGAGTCAATGGAATCTGCTTGTCATTTTCGGCCCACTTGTTTAGAATCGTGTGAAATTTGACCTACATTAGATGTCCAAACAACATTAATTTATAATTGTGAATTCATTAATCATTATTCTAGTTATTAAATGTATTTGTCAAAATATAATGATGTGTTCGTAAGATACAAAAATACATCATTAGTCATTGCTTTGTGTAAATATCACCTCTCATGCACTTTGAATGGACATCATTTCCTAGTTATAATGTTGGTATTAATCAGACATACAAAGCATAATATTTCCTTAGGGGATCATAGTGCTTTCCCTATTGAACAATGCCTGGGGTCTGCTTTGGTTACCTAACTCCAAGAATTAGGCTTGGTACAGTATCTCTTTTTACATATTTAGTATATTACATATACTTTTAGTTAGCTTCACTGCATGTCTGGTTTAAAAGTTTTATTGATTAGTTTACTTTTACATCCCTCCACATTCAAAATAAGATGACTATGACATATACATCACTGTCCAGTGGCAGATTTGCCCTAAGGCACAGTAGGCCTGGGCCTAGGGCGGCAAGATATTTTATTTATTTATTTATTTATTTATTTAATCTTTATTGCACAAAAGAAAAATCTTATAGTACAAAAGGTGGACTTAATGCCATAAGGCATTCTCTACCAGTCAACCTTAAGGCTATTTTAGACAAATTGTGACAGAAAAGTTGCTGATGGGTCATTCCATCGTTTCGGGTGTTACACTTGAACTCATAAAATAAGGTTTTATTCGATATTGTAACAGGAACTAGGAGGTTATAACTATTGATTCATCTACTACTTTGATAATATTTTCTTTTCCTGTACACACATAATTAAAGTATAAGACCAATAACGAGAGAATCACTAAAAAGTAGCTGTTTCGGGCGTTACGCGAATTGGCCTATACCTTCTGACCATCAGTACCAAAATGCATATTTTAGCGAATTTTGTCAAGTAACCTCCAGTTTTATTTTATGTCAAGTAATAATAGTTAGTATAGTCTACTGAAACACTGAAGTAACACTTAATATCACATTTTGTTTAATTTTAATAAAATAAATTACCTGTTTCGGGTGTTACTCATGGTTCGTTTCGGGTGTTACGAGTACGAAATTAAGACATATTTATACGAAATTATGGCTCATTTTATTGAAACTAGTGTCTTTTTAATAAATTCGATTAAAATCATAAGTAATAAATACTGAATTAGTATTAAATACATTAATCTTAACAATAAAAACTGTTTTTCGAAGATATCATAATTATTTTTCTTTCGATGCGATTTTTTTCGTAAATATTCACTTGATCAAAAAATGGTTGATGGTGACACCTATTCATTTTGAAAGATCTATCCAAAGACACTCCACATCACAGGATTAAAGGAGAAAAAAATTAAAAAATATTTTGTACTGGAGCTACCCTAAAAAATTTTTTTTTGTAATTTTTGTATTACTACTTTGTTGCCATGATTGATTTTTGTATCCATGCCAAATTGCAGCTTTCTAGCACTAACCACCACGAAGAAAAGCCGGGGACGGACAGGCGGACGATCAACACGTTTCGGGTGTTACACAACTTCAAACTTTAAAACATACGACTAAAGCAGACGCTAAAACAATAATTATTACACATTTGAATAGGTTCACATCATAGCCTTTCTTTGGCAAAACAATGTTTGGCTATAGTTAATTACGGGAAAAGTTACACATACTTTTATCTCTTTTTCGTTTTGGGTGTTACTTTGAGACCACAGTCTAGAATACTCTTCTAAAAACCAATTAATCCATGCTTTTTAATATTTTTAAAGACAAATTATAAAATTACGATATTTTACCTGAAATAACTGCGAGAAATTTGTAACAGTTTACAGTTATTTTCTATTAAATAAGTCTTGCCAATATCGCTGTATAAATTTAGTTTTACGCCTATCATTTAAACGTCGCGATCAAGTACATGGAAAACATGTAAAAAATGTTTTTTTTCGGGTATTTCTTCTGACATGAGGGTTTGGTATGTTTTCTATGGAAATAGGTTAGTGTTGACTTCTTAAACCAATTTTCATTTTTGAACCCTTGGTAGCGTTTATTATGGAATGACCCTGATGGTAACAAGAAATAACTCAAAATGTAGTCAATATTATGGCTGCCTTGAAAAGGGGCGGCTACAGGGCCTGGGGCCTAGAGCGGCAAAGACTGCAAATCCGCCACTGTCCCTGTCATTGCATTGTTCGTACCTCAGTACACACTACACATCAAAGGCCTTCGGACCACTGTTACATTTTACACTGTGTCTCTACTGTGACTTATAATACACATCTTACTTTCAGGTCTAGAATTTATGCATCCCAACGAGAGAGGAGAGTATGAAGTGGCTGAAGGCATCTCGGCAACAGTGTTCCGAGCAATTCTCGAGTATTACCGGGGCGGAGCTATCAGGTGCCCGCCGGCGGTGTCCGTTCAGGAGCTGAGAGAGGCCTGCGACTATCTGCTGGTGCCATTTGATGCTGACACTGTTAGATGCCAGGTAAATCGTCGGCCTAAGTCGCAAACCTTGGAACTCCTCCACGGGAGTTACGGGGTTTGCGACTATAAGTATTGTTGTCCAAGGTTTCCTAATTTCCTTGAAATGGAGTTACGAGGTTTTCGACTTAGGCCGACAAAATGTTAAATATTTGCATAATCTCTTCACTTCTGTGATAATGTGAACTGTGAGTTTCATAAAAACAACTTTAATGAAAGTAAAAAGTCAGAAATTCTAAGAGTCTCCTTGGTGCAACTATGAACAGTAATCTTTTTTTTTCTTCCTTGTATGAACAGTCAATAAATAAATAAATAAAAGAATTAATTAATGTGGAATATTACAATATGAATAGTGAAATCACTCTCCTGTAATGTAAAATTACCTACATCTTTATAATTCATAAATAGCATTTGATGGTTTCCAATTTCATAATACTTTATAATATAACAGTAATTATCCCATGGAAATTTAACTGCTAACATTAATAACATTATAGCATAATATACAGTGAAACCTGGTTAAGTGGGACCTGGATAAGTGAGAAACCTCTATAGCTGGGACTCATGGTGCGGTCCCGAAACTTTAGCACTGAATTACCTCTGTTAGTGAGATAAAACGAACCTCTATAACTGAGATTAGTTGTTGTGATTTTATAGTCACATTTACCTCTATAATTGAGACAGAGAGTGTATTTTACCTCTTTTACTGAGACTATATTTATAACATTACATTTTCCTAATTGTTTTTTTAGAATTTTATTTGAATTACCTCTGTATTCGAGATCACGTCAATCTATGACCTCTCTAACTTGGACTTTATTGATCTATTTCCGTATTCTTACTAACTCTTAGTCTATCCACAAATTCCGCATTTGCTTAATTGTATCTTCAACTTCAAGTTTCATTTAGTTACTTTATGTGGTTAAAACTATCGAAACAAAAACTCAAATCTTGATAAGGAACAAGAATAAACAAACTTTCATTTTATAAATTTCTAAGACGCAATGAAGTCCGTATCAAATTTAATTGATTAAATCTATCTTTTGGAAAATCATTCAAAATAAATTCAACGAAATATTTAAACAGACTTAAAAAATATTTAGGGACAAGGATTATTTTACCTAAACATTTAAAGATAGTTACAAAATATCTTATTAACCACCTCTATAACTGAGATATATCCTCTATTCTCACCTCTATTAATGGGACCCTCTGTAAATGAGACAGAAATTTATTTGTACCTGGCTAACTGGGAGCCTGGGTAAGTGGAAAACCTCTTTAAGTGAGACAAATTTGCTCGTCCCTTGAGATCTCACTTATCCAGGTTTCACTGTATCTCTCAATTGCTAGATCTATACATACATTGTCTAATACTAAACTTAAACTCGCTCTTGTAACATTTCCAGAACCTCCGAGGCCTCCTCCACGAGCTATCCAACGAGGGAGCCCGGAGACAGTTCGAGAACTTCCTCGAGAAGCTCATCCTCCCGCTCATGGTGCAGTCAGCCCGGCGCGGCGACCGCGAGTGCCACGCTGTGGTGCTACTAGATGATGATGCAGTGGAATGGGACGAACAGTATCCTCCGCAGATGGGGGATGAATACAGTCAGACCGTGCTGTCAACACCGCTGTATAGGTTCTTCAAGTATATTGAGAACAGGTTAGTCCTCTTTCCATCCTGTTGTTGGAGTGTAGGGCTCGAATCTTTCTTCCACTGATTCCGGTCCTGGGCAGCTTGGGTCTCCTCCCACCCCCAATACACACTCTTGCTCCACAGAACAGCACCAAGTAGATTTAGGGTGGCCAGGGTTTCCGTTTGGCGGGCATCTTCCAGGGCCAGTTTGGATATGTGGGTGTAGGTTAGGAGAACAGGTCAGTATATTATCCTCACACTCATGGTGCAGTCAGCCCGGCGCGGCGACCGCGAGTGCCATGCTGTGGTGCTACTAGATGATGCTCTGGAGTGGGACGAGCAGTATCCTCAGCAGATGGGGGATGAATATAGTCAGACCGTGCTGTCAACACCGCTGTATAGGTTCTTCAAGTATATATATATATTTTTTTTATTTTTTTTTTTATTGTTCAGAACACATACAGTCATACATAAAAATATAGATATAACTTACAAAAAGATATAAGAACAGACCTGGAGGTTCATAATGTAAACATTAAAAGGTACAAAAGCGTTTTGCGAAGAGAAAATAAGTAAAACATAACTGATAATACTACTACCTACTAATTATAGTCATAATTTATTTTATCAAGAGCAGTTTGGATCTCGTATGTTCTTTTAAAGCTGCAAGAGAGTGCATAAATGGATCGATGTCACAGAAATACTCATTATAGTTTTTTGATACTCGTTTGAAAAAAGTATGTCTAGAATAATTAGTTCGTGCGAAACTCACATAAAACAAATTACGAGGACGTAAGGAGCGATGCGGTACATTAAACATAATATTTTGTAGCAAATTTGGACAATTAATTTCATTTTTTAAGATTTTGAAGAAGAAAATTGTGTCTAAGAAGAGTCTTCTATTACAAAGGGAAATCATATTGAAATGTTTGGCTGACTTGGCTGATGATTCCAGAGGAGTACCGGTTCTGTAACAAAGTGCTCTCAAAAAAACATTTTGTATTCTTTCTAGGCGATTAATATGGACATGGTATTGAGGACACCAGATCACAGACCCGAACTCAAGAATACTTCTGACGTAAGAATAAAATAGTATTTTAAGAGTGCAGGGGCGTCTAAAGGGTTTACCCATTCGTAGTATCATACCTAGATTTTTATAGGCTCGGTTACAAATTTTGTCAATATGAATATTGAAATTAAGTTGTGAGTCCATGGTAATACCTAGGTCTCTAATAGAACTAACACGAGTTATATGCTTCCCAGCTATTGAATAGTTAAAGTTGATTACATTTTGTTTACGGGAATACGTTATCACAAAACATTTATCTAAATTTAGGTACAGATAATTATTTGAACAATATTCATAAAAACTGTCAAGGTCTTGTTGTAGACTATGACAATCAGCTTCAGATGATACAGCTTTAAAAATCTTTGTATCGTCAGCGTAAATAAGGTGTTCCGAGTTTCTGAAGCAGGTTGCCATGTCATTGACATATAAAATGAAAAGAAGAGGGCCAAGGTGCGAACCTTGTGGCACCCCTGACGGTACCGGAAGAAAATGGGAAGTGTAACCCTTTAGCGCCACAGCCTGGCTCCGATTTCTTAGATAGGACTTAATCCATCTGAGGAGATCGCCGTGAATACCGAGCTTCTCGAGCTTCATAATTAACTTATATATAACGTATATTGAGAACAGGTCAGTCTTCTTTCCATCCTGTTACTGGAGTGTAGGGCTCCAATCTTTCTTCCACTGACTCCGGTCCTGGGCAGCTTGGGTCTCCTCCCACCCCTAATACACACAGCTCTTGCTCCACAGAACAGCACCAAGTAGATTTAGGGTGACCAGGGTTTCCGTTTCCTGGGCATCTTCCAGGGCCAGTTTGGATATCTGGGTGTAGGTTAAGAGAACAGGTCAGAATATTATCCTACCGCTCATATATTATCCTCCCGCTTAACATTACCATAATCATTATCCTGTCGTCATTAATCATCAATATCATCATCATTCGGCCTCGGCGACTGGGTATGTAGACTGCACGATTGGCTCGAATTCGTGAGTATCACCGTTGAACTAGCACCATTCTTAGTGCCCATAAGTGCTAACATACGGGCGTTCTTAGATATATGTCATGTATTTGAGAGTTTTCCTGACATTTTGTTATATTTATATTGTAAAATTATTGTGACACTGATATTTAAGAGCTAACGGAAGTGGTCATTTCTCCATACAAACGTACTCGACTGTTTCCTCCGTGAGTTTTGATGCTAGAGCAATGATTTTTTCAACACAGATTAATATTGTCAATATCTGTGTCGGACCGTTTTGCTGTTTTTGATATTTTTGTTTTTTTAAGCCCTTCAAAAATGGCCAAAATGGCCTAATTGACTATGCCGCAATGAAAGGGGTAGTATTCAAAACTGATATCAATTAGCCAAAAAGTCAAAACGGTCTAACACAAATAATTTCATATCATTTAGATTTCCAAATTTGGTTACGATTGCTTATGTTTTGGAGGAATAAACTAGACAAGCACAATGCAAACTCTACTCAACACTGAAAACTCGGTGAATGGCTCTAGATACAGGCATTATCAGTTATTTCAACTGCATGCCTGCTTCACAAATAATAATATAATATAATATAAACAGTCGAGTACGATACCTCGATTTTTGAGATTTTTACGCAGGATCTTTCTCCTTGTCCTTAAATCCTTGCCTTTAAAAATAAATGTTAGATTAATTATTTCATAAACGGTAGTTTTATTATTTTATTACGATGTATTCGTACAAATAACGAATCTCAAACAGTTTTATCTCTTACGACACCCGACATTCTTTGAGGCTGTAAGTCGTCATACTAAATGTATGGGAGTGTTTTAACTTAGTATTTTTAATATTTCTGCTTTTATTTAAAAAAGTTATTAATGTAGTTTTACTCATTGGGTAACGCACTTTCGATATCAGTTGGAAATTTTCTGATATCTGTTATATTTACGGAATTATGGCCTGGCCACACTTAACGATTACACCCTGTATAAGAGGAAGCCTGAAAGTTGCACCCATAACGTGCTAGCGTGGTACGGGCATGTGATGCAGAGGGATGAAAGTCATGTGACGAGAAAGGTATTACGAATGAATGTGGAGGGAAGTACGAGGAAAGGAAAACCGAGGAAAAGGTGGATGGACTGTGCGAGAGATGATATGAAACGAACGTAAGTGAATGATGAGATGACGGGTGACAGAGAGGTGTGGAAGAGAAAGACATGCTGCGTCGACCCCAAGTGAATGGGACAAGGGCAAAAAAATGATGATGTGACACTGATATTTAAATTTGTTTCCTTTATTTACAGAGATGTCGCAAAGCAAGTGATGAAGGAGAGAGGGCTCAAGAAGATTCGTCTCGGCGTGGAGGGCTACCCTACTTACAAAGAGAAAGTTCGCAAAAGGTAATGAATTATATATTAAATATGAGTTTTAAAAAAAAAGAACATTTTTAATATGAATTATACGTTAAAATACGTAGTCGTAGTAGTAGTCGTTTACTTTTTTTATTGAATTATTGGCCGATTTTACACAGATCGACTTAGCCCCACAGTAAGCTCAATAAGGCTGTGTTGTGGGTAATAGACGACGATATATATTATAATATACACATATATACAAATACTTATACATAGAAAATATCCATAACTCAGGAACAAATATTTGTGATGAACACAAATAAATGCCCTTACCAGGATTCGAACCCGGGACCTCCTGCTTCGTAGGCAGGGGCACTACCAACTAGGCTAAGACGTTACTTGAAACACCTTGAAGGTTTAATAATTACTAACTGCTCTAACCTCTAGCCGCCCAGAGACCTATAAAAAGGTCTCCTGTTCTATTCTAATTTGAACTTTGTGTTGACAAAATAAAATTTCATTTTGCTTGGCAAGGTTTGACGTATGGTTTTTGCAATATATTGACCCATGTAAAGTGGTAATTTTAGTCGTACGGGGTTAGAAGGTAACAATGGTAACATCAAACAATTTTGTCAAACAAAGAAGTATCCATTCAAAACCTTTATCTACCTATCATCCCAATTCTTAACACATTCAGCGCCAAGAACCCGTCTGTCGGGTACACTGCTCGTAGCGACTACGCGTTTGTTACGGCGAAACCGTGGCTATGCGCTAAGAGCGTAACCCGTAGCACTTAGGGCCACTTGCACCATTCACTAACCCGGGGTTAACCAGTTAAAGCTGGAGTAACCATGGTTACCAGTACAATTTGACACTGGGTTAACGGTTTAAGTAAGTAAATACACTTTATTTCACCACAAAGAAAAATACAATAACAGATTTACAGTGTAAACAATGGTAATGGTGGTTTAACTGGTTAACCCCGGGTTAGTGGGATGGTGCAAGTGGCGCTTAGTGGCAATGAATGGTGCCAGACCCACAGTACATGTCACACTCGCTGCAGGCATTGTTCGGTCAGAACAATTCGGGCTGAATTCCGGCTAAAATTAACGAGTCATCATCATCATCTCAGCCATAAGACGTCCACTGCTGAACATAGGCCTCCTCTTGGATCTCCATACGTGCCGGTTGGAAGCGACCCGCATCCAGCGTCTTCCGGCGACCTTAACAAGGTCGTCCGTCCATCTTGTGGGTGGACGTCCTACGCTGCGCTTGCTAGTCCGTGGTCTCCACTTGAGCAGTAACCCGTTCAAAATTTTAAAACCCTTATATTTTCAGGCCCGGAGGCCGAGCCGAGGTCATATACAACTATGTCCAACGGCCCTTCATCCATATGTCCTGGGAAAAGGAGGAGGCCAAGAGCCGGCACGTGGACTTCCAGTGCTTCAAGTCCAAGAGTGTCACAAACCTGGCCGAGGCCACCGCCGACCCGGTCATGGAGCTGGAGAACCGGGTGCGCGAGCTGGAGGTGGAAGTCCAGGTATGTCACGTGACACGGCCACAGAATAAATAATAGTACTAGGTACAGAAGACTCACTCTCTAACAAAACGCGTCTGTCACGATCAGGCCGCTAGGTGGCGACGGCGCCACGCGCGGCTTATGGGTAATCCCAAAATTGGGGTCGAACGGATGTACTTTTAGCTACTTGTAGCAAAGCAACGAAATCGCGGAGTTAGCCACGCCTGACACGGCTGAGCTTGCTGCGCTCTAATGGGTCTATTGGAGCTCGCAACGCTCCTACCACAGAATAAGTAGTACGTACAGAAAGGACATTTCCTACCAGTGCTTTCAAGTCAAGAGCGTCACCAACCTGGCCGAGGCCACCGCCGACCCGGTCATGGAGCTGGAGAAATGGGTGCGCGAGCTGGAGGTGGAAGTCCAGGTATGTCACGTGACATACCTGACGGCTGACGGGTGACGGCTGAGCTTGCTGCGCTCTAATGGGTCTATTGGAGCTCGCAACGCTCCTACCACAGTATAAGTAGTACGTACAGAAAGGACACTTCCTACCAGTGCTTCAAGTCCAAGAGCGTC
This sequence comes from Cydia fagiglandana, assembly GCF_963556715.1. Lineage (NCBI taxonomy): Eukaryota > Metazoa > Arthropoda > Insecta > Lepidoptera > Tortricidae > Cydia > Cydia fagiglandana. Next base: position 4,763,170 of record NC_085956.1, read on the forward strand.
ACCAACCTGGCCGAGGCCACCGCCGACCCGGTCATGGAGCTGGAGAACCGGGTGCGCGAGCTGGAGGTGGAAGTCCAGGTATGTCACGTGACATACCTGACGGCTGACGGGTGACGGCTGAGCTTGCTGCGCTCTAATGGGTCTATTGGAGCTCGCAACGCTCCCACCACAGAATAAGTAGTACGTAGTTACAGAAAAACTTCCTACCAGTGCTTCAAGTCAGACAGCGTCACCAACCTGGCCGAGACCACCGCCGACCTGGCCATTTTATAATCGTGTATAATTATTTATATATTAACACAAATATGTTTGTTTACAGCCCGAGCCTCCAGCGGAGCCCCCAGCAGAAGAAGAGCCGGCGCAGTGACCCGCTCGTACCGCGCTAGCGCTCCTAGCTAGCTTTTGTTGGCACTACGCCTGACGGTACCGTTATACCACTCTTATATCACGTTGTACCACTATTATACCAACGAGTATCACTCTTATACCACGTTGTAACACTCTTATACTAAGGAGTATCTCTCTTATACCATGGAGACCACTGTATACACTAGTAGGTTGGCTTATCAGAGTAATTTGCTACAGATACTAGAACCGGTGCAGTGGCTCGCTTGTACCGCTCTTAGCTAGCATCTGTTGGCATTATGCCTGACGTTATGTTTACCACTCTTATACCATGTTATACCACTCTTATACAAAGGAGTATCACTCTTATACCACGTTGTAACACTCTTATACTAAGGAGTATCTCTCTTATACCATGGAGACCACTGTATACACTAGTAGGTTGGCTTATCAGAGTCATTTGCTACAGATACTAGAAACGGCGCAGTGACTCGCTTGTACCGCGCTAGCGCTCCTAGCTAGCTTATGTTGGCATTATGCCTGACGGTACCGTTATACCACTCTTATATCACGTTGTACCACTCTTATACCAACGAGTATCACTCTTATATCACGTTGTATCACTCTTATACCAACGAGTATCACTCTTATACCACGTTGTAACACTCTTATACTAAGGAGTATCTCTCTTATACCATGGAGACCACTGTATACACTAGTAGGTTGGCTTATCAGAGTAATTTGCTACAGATACTAGAACCGGCGCAGTGACTCGCTTGTACCGCTCTTAGCTAGCATCTGTTGGCAGTATGCCTGGCGTTATGTTTACCACTCTTATACCATGTTATACCACTCTTATACAAAGGAGTATCACTCTTATACCACGTTGTAACACTCTTATACTAAGGAGTATCTCTCTTATGCCATGGAGATCACTGTATACACTAGTAGGTTGGCTTATCAGAGTCATTTGCTACAGATACTAGAAACGGCGCAGTGACTCGCTTGTACCGCGCTAGCGCTCCTAGCTAGCTTTTGTTGGCATTACGCCTGACAGTACCATTATACCACTCTTATATCACGTTGTACCACTCTCATACCATCGAGTATCACTCTTATACCATGTTATACCAGTCTTATACAAAGGAATATCGTATACCATGACGACCGCCGTGTAAACTACTAGGTTGGTTTATCAGTTCAGCTCAGCTTACAAGTGGGTGAATCAACTTTTTCTTGTCACTAGTTGCCATGGTTACGGTCTCCTGGGTGACTCTTAAAATACTAGTTTTTTCGTATTTAAATGAACCACACTTGAATGTTTTTGGTAGTTATAAGGGACATAATGGGACATCTACTAAGCACGTTTGTAGAACATGGTACAGCAGCTTTTCTAAGAAACTATGCTACTATTGTCTCCTGGCTGATGGGACAGAATAACAACAAGAAATAGTTGATCGACCCAAGTAGACTAGGCACTTTCATAGTAAAACTATGGTTGTAACAATCCTATTAGCTTGTGCTAATTGATTGAGGTAATCGAAGTTAACCCTTAAATGCATGATGTTTTCTTTTTGCCCGAAACTAATATATGTATCACATAATAGTTTGCCGATTCTAGGAAATATAGTAAAAAAAAATATAACTTCGATTTTCACTGCGAAACAGTGTTAGAAGTTGAATTGGCTAAATCATATTTATGTAAATGTCTAATTTTCAGTAATAGATATATGAAAATTTTTACTACCATTAGAAAGGTACACTATTTGTGATATACCTATGATAAAGTTTTTAAATATAAAATAATTACATGCCCCGAATAAACCGTTCAAAATCACATACTAAAAATTATCAACTTGTGGATTTTTCCAAGCTTGCCGACTTTTCGTCTTAAAATGAATGTAATTTTTATAAATTAAAAAAAATGCGTAAATTTGTGCCTTAAATCATCACCCTATTACTTGACGTTTGGTATAAAGGTGCGTTCAAGAACGTAAGCCTTTTTATTTTAAAACTGTGAGCTGTCTAATGGTTTGTAGACATTTGGCAACACTATGCATTTAAGGGTTAAAACTTAAAGTTTTGAGTTTTAAGCCAGCTGTAGTGCATAATTATTTCCCATCGTATTTTCACGGAAACATATGAACGTGTCTTTGTCTTGCTATTTCAGTCAGACTCGCTACAAAGAGTACTGAGGTTGACTGAAATAGCATGACAAATACGAGCGTTTGCGACAAAACACGATGGAAAGCAATTGTGGACTACATCTGTAAATAAATACTAGGACGTGAAAAGTAGTACAAAACGTTGTGGACGCAGTTTTGACGGCTGAAATAGAAGGCGCATTACGATTTACGATGCACGTCTTGTGGTGACTTCGCAAAGTTAGTGATTGAAAACCTAGTTACTGCATAATGGACGCATAACGCCATCTAATTTAGCTGTCAAAACTACGGCTACAATATTTTGCGCTACAAATTCTTCGTATAATTATGCTAAATTGCTAATGCAAATGTATGTAAAGTACTTTAGATAATAAATGTATAATTTATGTAATTGTTACTTAATACATTATACAGGGTGATTTTGTTATCTGTGACCAAACTCTGAGCGGTGAAATACAGTATGTGTCTGACCATGGGGCTTTAATTCCAGGGCTTGATTTTACTCGCTAAACTGAGCTACTTTTACTATGGAACCAACCCTAAAATCGGGGAAAAATTTTCGGCTTTTCCATAGAAAACATCGAAATCTAATCAGCCAAAATGTATGAAAAAGTAAAAAAAAAATTCGGGATTTCGGGGTTGGTGCCATAATAAAAGTAGCTCAGTTTAGCGAGTAGTATCGAGCCCTGGATTTAAAGCCCGATTGTCAGTAACACCCTGTATGTTATACTGAACAACTTATACTAAAGTGCCGAACCCGTAATCGCAAAAAAAATGCTGTCATGCATTTCGGTGAATCTGTGTCTTTTCTATAATAAATAAAAGTCATTTATTTCGGACCATAGAAATCCATAATAGGTTAGTCGAACATATCCTATAGAGAGAACCTATAGTACCTCTTCAATTCGATAAAATTTAAACCATATTCAATTGGAACAGAGTTGCATTTCATTTGTTTCGTTAAATTTTTAAACAATTAAAAATCAACTGTATTCCGTGCACTATAGTTTCAAATTTCAGTGGCCAATTTTGGGTTTTTCATTTGTATGGCTGGACCTTAGGAGGATATACATGCAGTAACTTGTAATTAAGAGTAGGTTAGTACTTAACTTATTTGATATCTACTACATTTCATAAGAAGCTAACGGCGCGATTCGGGTGTATATCTTTACTATTTCGTATCTAGTGAATCTCTAATTCAGTTCCCGAATCGCGCCTTACGGAACGGTGCAGTTTCGACACTTATATAGAACAGCAGTTTTTTTTTTGCGATTTCGGTGTTGGTCCAATAGTAAAAGTTGTTCAGTATGACCTACATATTCACCCCTCAGAGTTTGGTCAGAGACAACAATGTCACCCTGTATAATGTGGTGAAAAGGTTAACTTTTTCTACGTCATATCATTGCATTGGAATAATAAATGCTATTTTGTACAGTCAGCAGCAGAAGTTGCTAAGCGGGCCAGGTGTTCAAAATGATCTTGACGCGACTTTATTGTTAAGAGAATAAGAGCGTGTCAAGGTAATTTTGAACACCTCGCCCGCTTAGCAACTTCTGCTGCTGACTGTGCGCAGATGGTTTACATCTGAATTTCTTATGTTTATTTTTAAAAGAGTCTTCATGCGTTACTCTATTAAAACCTATATACCTTATTTTGTACTGAAACATTACTTTTTATATTGTACATACAGTCGCCATCATTTAAAACGAAGCGGCCAAGATGATCATAAATATCTGAACAAAGCCTCTATTATGAATAGGGCATGAAAACCGGTTTATAATTGTATAAAAAACTGGTTATTAACCGAAATTTCATACAAATAAAAGCCGGGGTACATTCCCTAATTTTAAACGCCTTAAAGTACACGTTCAGATATTATTGAGCACGTTGCCCGCTCCGATATATCTGATAGCAGTAAATCAAGAGGTTTCCAACCCTTTAAGAGGTCCCTTTTGAACTTTGAGGTGAGAAAATGTTTTTTTTCTATAATGGCAAAGCCTAGTGTCAAATATAATGTTAAAAAATGTTCATCATATGTGAGAATTTGAAATCATTCTTAAAATGCATTTTTTTCCGGATCCAAATGGATGATGACCCGGATTCGGACACTATTATTGAATCCAGATTTCACAGTAAAAAAAAAATATTGATTGCATTTTAAGATTGGTTGAATTTGGTTGTACCCAACCTTTGTTAAAAATATATACGTACTTATTTTATAGATCGATCAGCTATAGGGACCGTGCGCGTTGGAGGGTCTGCCATCTTGTGGCTTGAATCGGAAACATATGTGCACATGTACATTGCCAAAGTGCTACCATCTACCGTTCTCGTCGGTACGTTTCCTTGTGCATAGTAGGTTCTGCCATCTTGTGGGCTACATCGGAAGCATTACAAATTTACGCCTCGCGCCAAAAATCTGACGGCTCCTATGCTGCCCCCTATAGTTCATGCACGGGGCCTATAGATGGCGGTCTTGTTTTATTAGCAGTGATCGGACAAATCGCAAAAACCATAAAAAATCATTAATATCTTAAAATAGTACAAGATTTATTATACTCATATTATGTACACAGTATCTTAGTATTAGTATCCAGATTATACTCAAAAAACCGGGCAAGTGCGAGTCGGACTCGCGCACGAAGGGTTCCGTACCATAAAGCAAAAAAAAACCGGAAAAAATGCAAAAAGAAAACGGTCACCCATCCAAGTACTGACCCCGCCCGACGTTGCTTAATTTTGGTCAAAAATCACGTTTGTTGTATGGGAGCCCCACTTAAATCTTTATTTTATTCTGTTTTTAGTATTTGTTGTTATAGCGGCAACAGAAATACGTCATCTGTGAAAATTTCAACTGTCTAGCTATCACGGTTCGTGAGATACAGCCTGGTGACAGACGGACGGACGGACGGACGGACGGACAGCGAAGTCTTAGTAATAGGGTCCCGTTTTACCTTTTGGGTACGGAACCCTAAAAACTGCAGTCCAAAATTGTAAAAAAAAATTGTATCATGTTCCATACAATGTTTATTTTTGCGATAAATTGTCCGAACTCTGTTTATTAGGTTTATTAGTCGGTATTTCTAAAGGCGTGTATCCATATTGCGCGGCAAACTATTGAACATTGGCTCGCGAGGCAGCCGCGCGCAATGGATACCGGGTTGGCTCGCGAGCCAACTAGATCAGTACGGTTACCATCAGTTTGTCACTGACATAAACGCCGTCGAGAACGTAATTTACTGTTTATACATCCCGTTTGCACTAATATGTGAGTGCGAGCGAGATGTATAGAAAGTAAATTACGTTCTCGACGGCGTTTATGTCAGTGACAAACTGATGGTAACCGTACAGATCGCGTTGGTTCGCGCAATGTTCGATAGTTTGCCGCGCAATATGGAGACATGCCTTAACAATATTTTGATGTACATATGTATTTAGTTATACATTAACGGCTTTCGCCCCGTGGCTTGTGTATACCAGATCTATTCCAATAAACTGTGTTCTATTTTATAATAAAGGATCTTGTAAATATGTTTTTTTATTTCCCTCCCATTACCGTTTTTTTTTCCTTTTTTTTAGAGCCTATATTGTGTCCCACTGCTGGGCAAAGGCCATCCCCCTTGACATCCAATCTTCCGATCCTTCCGATTCCGATCCGACTTAGTGCAGCATCCGTCCAGTTGCTGAGAAATGCGTCCAGTGCCCTGTTTATCAAAAGCTTTTTTTGATAGCTTTTGTTAATAAAAAATAAGTTCAAAAACTAAAACCCGACTACTGCAAATCGCGCTCTAAAAAGTATGAAACAAGATAGAATTCTTATCTAAAATTATCAAGCAGGAAATATTATAAATGTTACCATTTTTTTTATATAAAAATACAACGTAATATAATTTACTGATTTTTATATATTTACAGAGATTCAGAGGATCGCCGTGGTCGTATGCCACGATTACCCAACAAACAATTAAGCGACACTTAGCACTTATTTTATCACCTAAAGACATAAAACGGCTGTAGAATAGCTACATATTCTAAGCTTACAGGCTCTGGTGCAAGGCCTGTTCACTTCCTAAGAAAGTTATGTCCCCAAATAATTGCGCATGTGTGCGCCTTAAGTTTCTATGTGTGCGTTGGCCTCCGGGAAAAAGTTGCGAGTAATAAAAATAAAAACATTTTTCTACAGCAACATTGCTCCCAACTCTTATTTAAATTATCACGAATTTTATACAATATTAATCATAAAACGGGACTTAAAACGCTTTAAACTTAATTACATGCGATTAAGTTTTATAATGAATATTTGCTTCCAACTGTCTTTATCAATGTTCATAAAATATATGGAGGGTAGGTACGTCTACCCACCATAATGAAAAATATATTTGTCAATGACTCTGTCCAACTGCTGTGGTTAAAGTTCATAACGAAAATTTTATTTATTAACTCTTTAAATAATACATACAACGTGTACCGCTACGTACCACTTAAGACTGTAAGTCTGTACCTACATGGATTACAGCAATGCACATAGAAAATGTGCTAAATGCGGAGCAACGGCTGTTGAAGCAGCCAGAGTGAAATTTACAACTTTAGTGGGTTCAGAAGGAACCGAGTCATAACGCATCTGGAAAGCGTATTAATTAACCGTGAAGAAATGTATGAATACAAGTTGGAAATCTGTGTAAAATGCCGTGTGTAAAGTGTAGTGTATCTGTATCTGTGTGTGTACTGTAAAGTGTAATAGGTAGGCATGCCTAATGTTATTTGTATAAAAGGTACTGAAAACTTTGTGAATGCGCTTTATTAATGTCTATTTTTTTATTAAGTTGCCAGTTGCCAGTTTTCAGTGTATATTTTTATATGTAAAACATTTTTTAATAAATAATATATATAATGTTATAAACATAAACATGCCTTTTATTTAAATCAATTGATAATACCACAAACAAGGGGTAATATTTGCATCTTGCATATATTTCGTGATATGAAGATTACAAATATGTTTATCAACAGAATTACTACCTACCAATACCCGCCAGGCTAAACCGGTTATCAACTTTAGTTCCATTGGTACACAAAGACGGCGCCACTAGTATAAACGTATAAACGGTTGGGGACATTTTTTTGTATGGAGTTACCGTTCTTCTCCTAGTGAGTATTATATTCTTTGCTCTGGTGACATCAAGGTCTTTAAGAGGTCCATGTATAGCTTTAAGATCCACAGTAGCCGTTTTGGCCGCTATAATGCATCTTAAGCCGCTAGTGTTATAGCTCAAAGTGAATTCTACCACCTTAATATCTATATGAGTAATAAGCAGCTGCAATTTTCACTTAAGGTTCTAAACAGGCGATAAAAAGTCTTTTATAACTCCGTGTATCATAATCGCTACTTAACTCTCTTGTATCACTTACAGTCGAAAAAAGAAGTTATGAGTCACCATTATCGATCATGTAGTCGCAGACGAGCGTTATTCGATACTGTTGCGAACGCAACCTTTATTTGTATAATACAGTAACTAAACGCAGCCGTCGGGCTCGGCTAGTATTTGGAAGCTTTTTCTAAAGCACCAATAGGAGCGCTCCACATATTATGTATCGCGGCCAATTAGAGGCACCCAAATCTTAACCACTATTTTCGGACATTCAAATTATGCAAATCACTCTTTCATCAGCCTCCATACAATCACCACACCACTTTTACATTTAACCGTTTAGTCAAGGAACCCTTGTAAAACCAGTACCTATTGAAATTATAATAGTTTACTTCAAATCGAAGCTTTTTATTTGAGTCGTCGAGATCCTGACCTGCACGGCGGCTACATATGGTCCTTCGAAGCCTTCAAGACAAGGGAAGATTTGACCAACAACGGGTTCTTCGTGGAAGTGGACTTTGACCATACTTCGAAATCGTCTTCGTTGTCTTCAGTTTCTTCGGCTTAGGAAGAACACGCAACGGACGTCGAAAGCAAGGGGTCCCAGCGTCTACCGGCATAAGGGAGGCGTTCGTTGGACATCCACCACATCGAGGACTTCAGTTCCAGTACATCGCATCACCTGAATACGTAGGACTAGACAGAGTGAGTTCGTTCCAATTTCCTTCCATTTCCCTTCTATACCTATCTTTCTTGGAATTAAGAATAGCTCTATACGTATCAGGCACAAATAATTCATTTTCATACAAATCAATTGCTAAATACATTTAAAACAATAATTCATATCGATAAAATAGCTTAGCTTCATATAACTTCGCAGTTAAAATCTTATTACATATTAAAAAGCCGTCTCCATCGCTTATTATCAATCGCCTCAGTAACATAAAATTGCTAAATCATCACATTCCGCGCGCAGCTGCTTATCTAGTCCGCTTCTTTTGTTCTCGTCAGTTGCATTTTAACTCGTTAGTGATCACACATATTAGGTAATTGCATTTTTAAATTTACGTCTTAATCAATATGGCTGACACGTTAAAGGAGTTAGTTAGGAAACGTGGCAGTTTGAAAGCTAAATTAACTTTGTTTAACACATACATTAATGTGGCTAAAACGTGTGAACAATTAAGTGAGTTACAAATAACGGAGTTGCAGTGTCGTTTAGATAAAATAGAATCGGTATACCCAGAGTTTGACGCTTTACAGATGGAGATTGAAGCGTTAACTGAGAAACCCGATGAAGCATATGCGGAGCGGGAGCAGTTTGAAAGCCAGTTCTTTGTGTTGGTTTCGACTGCTCGACTTCTTTTGACTCCTACGGTGCAGTCGAGCGGCGGTCGGCCCGGGCCCGGATCCGCGGCTTCCACGTCGTGCGGCGCCGGCCGGCAGGACTTCGTTCGTCTGCCCAAGATTGATCTGCCTCACTTCGATGGGAACTATCAGCATTGGCTCGGCTTTAGAGATACGTATATTTCACTTATTCATAATAATCCCGCTATCAATGACATAAGCAAATTTCACTATCTTCGTGCATCTTTAAAAAGCAGTGCCGCCCTTGTGATTCAAAGTCTTGATTTTAGCAGTGATAACTATCATAAAGCGTGGCAGTTAGTTTCTGAGCGGTATGATAACCCGCGCCTTTTAATTAACAATCATATGCAGGCCCTGTTTAACCTTGAACCGATGCAACTCGAATCGAGCTCTTTATTACGTAACATGGTGGACGTAACTAACGAAAATTTGCGTGCGCTTGGCACCTTAGGGGAGCCCACCGACCATTGGGACACCTTAGTTATCTATATAATGTCTAAGAAGTTAGATCTAGTAACTAAGCGTGAGTGGGAAGAGCACAGGAACCTTTTAACAGGCTCGCCGACGTTGCAGCAATATATTAAATTTTTAAATAACAGGGCTGACTTACTCGAATCTCTTGGCAATAATAACGTCAATAATAGCGGTTACAAGACATCGAAACATAAATTGCATTCACATAACGAGCCACAAAAAACACATAATTATCTTACAGCTACAAAAAACAATGCTTATCGCAAACCTATTGTTTGCCCTTATTGTAAACAAGATCATTTCTTATTTAATTGTGAATCTTTTCGTAAATTAGACATTGATAATAGGATAAAAAATGTAAACGGTTACTCAGTATGTAAGAATTGTCTTAGGCCGGGACACTTAGAAAAGCAATGTGTGTTATCTCATTGCAAATACTGCAAACTTAAACATAACACTCTTTTACATAAACATGTTGACAAAGAGTCTTCTAGCAGTGATGTTCCGGTGCCAGATGTTCATTTTAGCGGCAACATTCAAACTAAAGTGTTTAGCCCTACTAAGACTTCCGGACTACTGTCCACAGCGTTGGTGCACGTGAGTGACGCGAATGGAGTGCTTCGTGAGGCGCGTCTACTCCTGGACAACGGGTCTGCTACCAACTTCGTGACGCAGGATCTGTGCGGGCAGCTTGGGTTAGCGACACGCAGCGTGGGAGCCACGATCACAGGTATCAATGAGCAACTTTCACATTGTCCGGAGTCTTGTGACATTACAATTCATTCACTTCATAGTAACTATACGACGACCGTAAACTGCTACGTTGCCAACGTAATAAATACATCTATGCCGCCTTGTCGCATAGATCTTACCAACATACCTATTCCTGCCGACATCACATTGGCAGACCCATCATTTTATGAGCCTTCCGCTATCGATATTTTAGTCGGGGCGGAAATATTTTGGGACGTCTTAGGTACCGCGCGTATTAAGTTAGGTAAAAATAAACCTCAATTACGCGAATCATCTTTAGGTTGGCTCGTGTGTGGCTCCATACCTGCCTACAACAAAAACACAAACGAATCTTATTTTTGTTCGTTCATCACACATAATGATGACACTAATCTCACTCGTTTTTGGGAATTAGACTCGGTGTCTTCTACACATTGCATGTCTTATGAAGAGCAAGCGTGCGAAAAAAGTTTTCTAGAAAATACCATTCGCGATCAAGATGGCCGCTTCGTTGTGACATTACCTTTAAAAGAGTCACCGGAAGTACTTGGCGACTCATATCAAATGGCCAAGCGCCGTTTCTTGGCATTGGAGAAACGGCTCGCACGCGACGCTGCCTTCAAAACCTTATATTTTGATTTTATTCGCGAGTACATCGACTTAGGTCATATGAGCGAAAATCAATCATCATCATCATCATCTGCGCCATCAGAAAAAGCATTTTTCTTTCCACATCATGGAATTTTGTGCTCTAGCACAACTACACGTTTAAGAGTCGTTTATGACGGTTCGGCTTCCACGACCAGTGGCAAGTCCTTCAATGACATCCAAATGGTTGGCCCGACTGTTCAGGATGACCTTCTGTCAATCTTATTACGCTTCAGGCAACATAAGTATGTTGTCTCAAGTGACGTAGAAAAAATGTATCGAGCCATATTAGTACAGCCTTCTCAACGCTCGCTACAACAGATCATCTTTAGGTTCGATCCTTCTGATCCCTTAAAAACCTACAAATTGAACACCGTCACATACGGGACTGCGTGCGCACCTTACCTTGCAACTAAATGTCTTGTTTCTCTTGCCGATGACTGCCAGGACGCCCGAGTTAAACGCGCGATACAGCACGACTTTTACGTAGACGATTTTCTAAGTGGCAGTGACTCCGTAGAATCATTGGTTGAGATTAGTAAGGGTGTAGTCACAACGTTACAATCTGCGAAGTTTAACCTGCGTAAATGGCAATCAAATTGTCCTGACCTTTTAAAATCAATTCTTGAACATAAAGAGGATAACAGTAAAGCCCTCAACCTTGATAGCACGTCGCCTTGTAAAACGTTAGGTCTGTACTGGCAAACAGGAACAGACAAACTTCTATTTTCTATCGATATCAAAATTCCAAATAAAATCACAAAAAGAAATATCTTGTCTGTCATAAGTCAAGTGTTTGACCCACTAGGTCTCGTCGGGCCGTGTATAGTGGAAGCCAAAATCATATTGCAGCGTCTTTGGCTGTTAAAGTGCGAATGGGACTCTGAGCTCCCATTAGACATAAAAAATGAATTTCTATCTTTTGCATCGTCACTTACAAATTTAAATAAACTTAAAATTGACCGCTGGGTATTCAGTGACTCACCTATAGAAGTTCAAGTACATGTATTCACAGATGCGTCAGAGCGTGCATACGGCACCTCTGTCTATATCAGGACTGTGGACGGTAGCGGAGCGGTTTGCGTTCGTCTTATAGCGTCAAAAAATAAGGTCTCCCCCCTTAAGCCCTCCACAATCCCAAGGCTGGAGCTTTGCGACGCGTTGCTTGGCGCAAGACTCTGGACAAAGGTCATTTCATCACTGACCGTGAAGGTTGATCATAGTTACTTTTGGTCTGACTCTATGATCGTGCTGGGCTGGCTCGCAGGGCCATCTAATAGACTTAAACCGTTCGTTCGCAACCGTGTGAATGAAATTCAAGAGAGTACACGCGAACAAACATGGAGCTATGTACCCTCAAAGCTGAACCCGGCAGATCTAGTGTCACGAGGAATGAAGGCTGATGACCTCAGCATGTCCACACTATGGTGGACCGGTCCAGACTTTTTACATCACTCCATCATTCAATTTCCTACAACGCCTAATACAAACGCAGATAATCTGCCAGAAGTGTCATTTCATACAAACATACAAACAAACATAAACGAAAATAACAATCTTATAACTAAACTTATCACTAACAATTCAAAACTTACAAAACTAATACGAATCGTAGCATATATTTACAGATTTATACATAATTGTAAAAATAAAAATAATAAAATTACATCAAATTTAACATATGCAGAAATAAAATCAAGTAAAACTAAACTTCTACAACTCGCACAGCAGGAATCATTTCCTGAAGAGTACAAACTCTTATCTTTGGGCAAGCCCTTGCAGCCGAAAAGTAGGCTACTTTCGTTAACGCCCTTCTTAGACGATCAGAAATTAATACGTGTCGGTGGTCGTCTTAATAATGCTTACTATAGTTACGACGTTAAGCACCCAATCTTATTGTGCAGCAGGCATCACCTTACCAAACTGCTCTTTGATATGCAACATTTGGCATTATTGCACGCCCCGCCTCAGCTCTTACTAGCAAGCATTCGGCAAACATATTATCCGCTCGGCGGAAGAAACCTGACGCGCCAATTAGTCCATAAATGCATTCGCTGCATCAGGTTCAAGGCTAGGCCTCTTCAAATGTCTATGGGTAACTTACCTACCGATAGAACACAATTAGAATATCCCTTTTTACATACGGGAATGGATTTTGCCGGACCAGTGCTGATAGCTGATCGAAAGGGTAGGGGTAGCAAAACAATTAAATCATATATTTTAGTTTTTGTCTGTCTTTCAGTCAAGGCTCTTCACTTGGAACTTGTTACAAGTCTAACGACAGAGTCGTTCCTTGCTGCTCTCCGCCGCTTCATGAGTCGTCGGGGAAAGCCTCGAACTCTGTATTGCGACAATGGGACTTCGTTTGTCGGGGCATCAAACGAGCTCAGTAATTTCTTAAAAAATAATCACGATAAGCTGCAGTCAGGTATGGCAGAGAATCTTATTAACTTTAAATTTAGCCCGGCTTACTCACCTCACTTCGGCGGACTTTGGGAAGCCGCAGTAAAATCAACAAAATATCACCTCAAACGCATTCTATCTCTTACACACTTAACGTATGAAGAATTAAATTGTTGCCTGATTCAGATAGAAGCTATTTTAAATTCTAGGCCCCTAACCCCCTTATCTTCTGATCCATCTGATCTGACCTACCTATCGCCCTCTCATTTCCTTATTGGACGTTCTCTTCTGTCAGTCCCACAAGAACCTCTGACTGAAGAAAACATCTCGCGGCTTGAACGGTTCCAGAGAGTTGAAAAACTCAAGCAGCATTTTTGGAGCCGCTTTTCTAATGAGTATGTTACTCTCCTCCAGCAGAAGACGAAGTGGCACACCTCAACGGACCAGCTGCAAGTTGGGACTATGGTCTTAGTCAAGGACCGCGCACTTCCTCCTCTCCTGTGGCTGCTGGGACGCGTCACGAAGCTGTACCCGGGCACGGACAACGTCACCAGAGTTGCCGACATACGCACGAAGAAAGGAGTCATCCGTAGGGCGTATAACAACTTGTGCCCCCTCCCTATTACTTAGTTAATTCTACAACTTCCATTTTATTATTGTCTTTTTTTTGTTGAGTCTCTCAACGCCCGGGAGTATGTTGCGAACGCAACCTTTATTTGTATAATACAGTAACTAAACGCAGCCGTCGGGCTCGGCTAGTATTTGGAAGCTTTTTCTAAAGCACCAATAGGAGCGCTCCACATATTATGTATCGCGGCCAATTAGAGGCACCCAAATCTTAACCACTATTTTCGGACATTCAAATTATGCAAATCACTCTTTCATCAGCCTCCATACAATCACCACACCACTTTTACATTTAACCGTTTAGTCAAGGAACCCTTGTAAAACCAGTACCTATTGAAATTATAATAGTTTACTTCAAATCGAAGCTTTTTATTTGAGTCGTCGAGATCCTGACCTGCACGGCGGCTACAGATACCTTAGTACATCTTATACTGTTATTAGAGTATTACTTAGAACCTAAGCCTATAGCGCCATGTTAAGATGACCGATGAATCAATAAGCAAAACAAAAACTATTAATTAGAACGTAAATACTCCATAAAAATCGATACTTTTACTCAATATTGACCTAATGTTAGTATTGTTATATTTAAAACCGGACTTCATGTAGTATATTGAGTAATTTTTCGAAAATTAAATACGGTGGACCACAAATAAAAAAATATTATATTCAGATAAATATGCAAAGGATCAGAGGCCCTTTAAAATTTTGTTAGTAATACATATAGTTTTTGACAGTGTAATTAATTTCGCCATCATAAATCCGCAGATAACTCCTGCATCAGTGAACTAAAATAATTATTTGCTTTTAATTATCCGCCATTACATTTCACTTCAAGCTGTCATAGAGCAAGCTTACGAATAATAATACAAAATGGAAACATCTGCAACCAAAGCAGATAGGGCTAAGGAAAAAATGTGCAATTACATTCTTGAGTGTTACAAATATTGACTTTAAATGCTAATATACCATCTAAAGCTGAAAAAATCATCTATATGGCCCTACACTACTACTCAAATAGTTAGTATTCGCTTATTTGGCACCCTTTTAAATCCTAAGTACTTAATCAACGCTATTACAACACTACTTTAGCGCTCTTCTACTACAACAGTTTGTAGTCACCTATATGCAACCCATCTAGCTCCTAAAGAATTATTTAACACTATTGTAGCTCCACTGTACCGCTCTTATGTCTCTTTTTTTATCCGCTAACCCTACTGTAGCACTGTTATAAATCTTATGGTGATAAAATTTGTGCCCAATCCGGGGTTAAAACGGGGTTATAGCCGGCTATAACTCCTATTTTTAGAGCACTAACGACACCTAAAGAGTAAATAGGCGCTTATATAAATCTCTTCTAACCCTTAAATTTAGCGCCTAATGTTAGTTGGGTATAAACTTAAAAGTAATGTGGCATACGACCACGGCGATCCTCTGAATCTCTGTAAATATATAAAAATCAGTAAATTATATTACGTTGTATTTTTATATAAAAAAAATGGTAACATTTATAATATTTCCTGCTTGATAATTTTAGATAAGAATTCTATCTTGTTTCATACTTTTTAGAGCGCGATTTGCAGTAGTCGGGTTTTAGTTTTTGAACTTATTTTTTATTTAATTAATTTTGGGGTCATGATTTCGTTACTAACTTTTTGAAGTCACTTTATATTACTTTTAGAATAGAATAGAATAGAAATAATTTTATTCGTAAGCACAAACACAAAATAAAAACTTATACTAAACAGAGAAACATAAAAAAGAGAAAGTGCCACGAAATGGTCTCACCTCAGCATGTTGCTGGCGACTTCCAGCGCTGATCTTCCGATAAGACCATCCGGTGAAACAATCACGACAGGTAACATGAATAACAAGAGAATTAACAACAAAATTAATACATACACAAGACAAAGATAGTAATTAGAATACAAAAGACAAAGATAGCAATTAGTCAAGAATACATTACAATAAATTACTATGTATAGTTTTACTACGTACAATACAGCTGTTACATTATCAGGTCAAACTCATCTTGGCCGTACATTACGCCTGACATTACATCTAGCGCCATGCGGCAGCTGCGCAAACTAAACTAAAATGACAAATAAAACAGGTCGATTTGTTACGAACAAAAGCAGTTTAAGCAATATTTTATCGATCTTACAGATTTAACTACATATAGAGAGTCACAAGAGGGCGAGAATAACATTTTTAAAAGTAATGTGCCATGGCAATGCAGAGGGAACGTAATCTAAGTGGTAAGTAAAAGCAGTAACTACAGGCAGCTTGTATCGTGTAAGCAGGTTTCCTGGCTAAGTTGGTGGCTAAGCATGTACTGTTTAAGCTTCGTTTTAAAAGTATGAATACTTTGCAGGTTCCTCATTGGCGGTGGCACGTTATTCCAACATTTTGCGAGGGCGTCCTCAGAACAGAAATGCACGCAGAGCGCCGCCTATATCGGGATACGCCCTTTAGTGCCTATGAGGGCGCCGAAGGCGCCCAGTTTTGGAACGCGTACGTCGGGCTACGCCCGACTCTTTTAGTATGAGGGCGCCTTCGGCGCCCGGCTTTGGAACGCGTACGTCGGGTTACGCTCGACACTTTTAGTATGAGGGCGCCGAAGGCGCCCGGCTTTGGAACGCGTACGTCGGGCTGCGCCCGACTCTTTTATTATGAGGGCGCCGAAGGCGCCCGGCTTTGGAACGCGTATGTCGGGCTACGCCCGACTCTTTTAGTATGAGGGCGCCGAAGGCGCCCGGCTTTGGACGCGTATGTCGGGCTACGCCCGACTCTTTTAGTATGAGGGCGCCGACGGCGCCCGGCTTTGGAACGCGTATGTCGGGCCACGCCCGACTCTTTTCGTATGAGGGCGCCCGGCTTTCGAACGCGTATGTCGGGCTACGCCCGACTCTTTTAGTATGAGGGCGCCGAAGGCGCCCGGCTTTGCAACGCGTACGTCGGGCTCCGCCCGACTCTTTTTGTATGAGGGCGCCGAAGGCGCCCGGCTTTGGAAGGTGTACGTCAGGCTACGCCCGACACTTTTAGTATGAGGGCGCCGAAGGCGCCCGGTTTGGGAACGCGTTTGTCGGGCTACGCCCGACTCTTTTAGTATGGGGGCGCCGAAGGCGCCCGGCTTTGGAACGCGTACGTCGGGCTACGCCCGACACTTTTAGTATGAGGGCGCCGAAGGCGCCCGGCTTTGCAACGCGTACGTCGGGCTCCGCCCGACTCTTTTAGTATGAGGGCGCCGAAGGCGCCCGGCTTTGGAACGCGTACGTCGGGCTACGCCCGACACGTTTAGTATGAGGGCGCCGAAGGCGCCCGGTTTCGGAACGCGTACGTATCTTGTAAAAATATTGACCGTTTCATACTTGTACATTTTGGCTGATCAGGACTTCTATACCTATTCACGTTATAAAATGTTGCAGGACATTAAAAAAACACCATGTATAGCAGCCAAACAAATTTCTTTTGCAAAAACCTTCTTGTATCGCCGTAGTCGCGTAACACGCGGATAGAATCCAGAGCCCTTGTAGATTCATAGTTCGAATCACCTAACCGATAAATTAATGTTTTATCTGGCGCATGCAAGCAAAGCCGGGTGCAAAAGCTAACAATATTTATATATTTGAAATGTGCTAATTGAGCTCTTTCCAATGATGTATAACACATCATCATTACTTAATTTTAGTTTTTTGGTTCGTGACTTTATGACCTCTAGAGAGCGCATTGTTCATTTTTTTGTGACGCCATATAGCCTATAACCAGCGGACGATTAAGACGATTCGAATGACACATCGTTTGTTAAAATATAATAGGTACTTTAGAAGTTATGAGGGAACAGATGAACATACATACATACATACATACATACCCACATACATACCGGTCAAAATCATAACCCTCCTTTAGCGTTGCCGTAGTCGGGTAAAAAGGGACTTCCACTTGTATTACAAGTTACAAGTTTTTGATAAACAGGGCACACAGGTCGTCCCGCCATCTCTTACGCTGCGTCTTACGTAAACGGACAACTCGCGAACGCGACGCGGCGCGGCGCGGCGGGCCCAAGGCGTTCGCGTTCGCAACGAGATCGCCCACGTAGGACACTTCTAGAGGTATCAAAGCATTGATTCACCCCGCGACGCGTCGCTTCGCTTCGCGTGTTGTAGGTACGCCTACGTAGTACGTGGTAGCACAGAATAAATAATAGTACTAAGTACAGAAGACTCACTCTCTAACAAAACGCGTCTGTTACGATCAGCACAGATATGGCGGCTAGGTGGCGACAGCGCCACGCGTGGCTTATGGCAAACCCCAAAATTGGGGCCGAACGGATGTACTTTTAGCAACCTGTAGCAAAGCGACGAAATCGCGGAGTGAGACACGCGGTGGTAGTACGCTGCGTTAGGCCGACCATGCCGGCGTTTACATTGCGGCACACACTCCGTGCCATTACCGTTAATTTACTATTTTATATTTTATTTCCAAATAAAACTTAATACCGGGTGTGGCCTGTAATATGAGCAAAAAATTTAACTTTAGGCTGTACTCCTCATACTGACCAACATTTGTTCAGCGACTTTTAAAAACAACTTGTGGTTTGATTTTTAATACCGTCTAAAGATTTTTTCTAAGACGCAATGTATTGCGAATTTTGTTATGTTTAAGGCGTGACAAGCAACGTCAATCACAATGTATGGCGTGGCGATGGCGACCATTGAAGATAATATTTATTTTGTATGAAAAATAAAGAGTCAAAATACTTCATAATTTTTT
Source organism: Cydia fagiglandana (assembly GCF_963556715.1). NCBI lineage: Eukaryota > Metazoa > Arthropoda > Insecta > Lepidoptera > Tortricidae > Cydia > Cydia fagiglandana. The sequence goes on from NC_085956.1 coordinate 4,782,077, forward strand.
AAAGTTGTAGAACAAAAGTGTCACCGTTTGAGGAGTACAATCTATGTTTTAATTATTTGCTCATGTTACAGGCCACACCCGGTATAAAATTAGGTAGGTACACCACAGTCGAATGAAAACAAAAAATATCACACCTAAAACTAATTATTATTACTTGAATCTAGCCAAGCTACAACTAGATACCTACTTAAAACTAAAAGAATAACAAATTATTAAGTATCTAACTGTAAAAAATCTCATAATCCACCAGCTTCCGGTAAACCCCGAAATTTTAGGCCAAAATATTATATTATAACTCTGTTGGTCGGTCCGCTGGGAAACGTCGGTAAATAAAGGTAATAAATAAATAAATTCACAATAAATAAATAAATAATAAAGTTAAATTTAGTGCGTGCTGGTATCCGATGCCTTAACGCTCCCCAGCGATGGCGTTCAGCATCATGTAATAGGAGAATGATGTCTTCAGGACCTGAAAAATAAATGAAAAACGCGTACTTAATATAAATCTTCTATATATATAAATGCAAGTGTCCTGACTGACTGATTCATCAACGCAGAGCCGAAACTACAGAAGCCAGAAAGTTGAAATTTGCACACCAGATTGCATTTACAAAGTGTACAAGAGATAAGAAGCGATTTTGAGAAATTCAACCCCTAAGGGGGTTAAAAAGGGGATGAAAGTTTGTATGGGGTTAAAGTTTTCTTTTAAGCTAGGAATTTGAATCTTCGTAAAAAGATATATTATTAAAATACAAAAAAACTAATTTCAGCGTTTTTGAAAATTCATCCCCTAAGGTGGTGAAAAAGGGGTTGAAAGTTTGTATGGATATCAAAAAAAAATTCAAGTGGTGGACTATAATCTTTGTATTTAGGGATATTATTAGAAGACAAGAAAAGTAATTTCAGCGTTTTGTAAAATTCATCCCCTAACAGGGTTAAAAAGGGGTTGAAAATTTTAATCCATTACAAATGCTTTGAAACTTCGTAGAAAGGCATAATAGCCGATTACAAAAAAAAGTGATTGCAACGTTTTTGGAAATTCAACCCCTAAGGGGGTTAGAAAGGGGATGAAAGTTCGTCTTCGGGTGCAAATTTTATTTTAAGTTAGGAACTTGAAATACAATTCAAATACAAGAAAACTAATTTTAGAAAATTCATCCCCCACCCAAGTAGCACAGATTAGCTGTATAGCAGCCGCATAATGAAGTACGAATACGCTTGAAGCTGGAATAAAAAAGCTGCATAAGAGCTGTATAAGCCTCTTTTCAGCTTTTATAACTCTTAAATGGGCACAAATTATGCAGCCTTAAGTTCACATAGCTGTTTAAGAGCATTGTAGCAGCAATTTAATGGAATTATAAGGGGTAACAGGAGTTATAAGAGGTGTATATTGACTGGGTAAGAAACCACCAGTTACCCTTTATTCAGTTAATATGTCACATGTGCGCCCTAATACCGGGAAAGATTGACGTTGGGCTGAATAAAAGATAATTATTAACATACTTTTACACCTCTGCCTTAAAAAACATATTTATATTGAAGCAAAAACCTTTAGCGCAACAACACCATAAGTCATTTTGTTAAAGTGTTTAGTTAAATGTTAGTACATGATCTTTTATATATTAATGTGAGAAAGATGTTTGGGAATGCAAGTTTATTGACATTATATATATACATTATCTAAGAAAATTTCAATGCGCCACGAGAATAATCAGGATTTATCTAAATTAATGATATAAATAAGCTATTGTGTAAAAACTATTTTAGTGGTTTGGACGGAATTATGAGATAAAAAGTTAATAATACGTTATAGGAAGTGCTAAACTAGTGATTTAGGTTAAGAACTTATGCACAAAACGTTATTGTTGCCCTTAAAAGTTGGAAAAGTAATTTAAATTTTGTAGGTTATATACAATAAAATGGCGGTCAATGTTAAAAAGCAACGTGAACCGTTAAAATTCTAATATGCAGCATACGACTGTTATATATCTGATTAAGATACTTAAGTGAACCACTATAAAGTCCAAGTCGTTCTTTCGATACACTAGTGAACCTCTAAACAGTTATAAGGTATCTTGTGAACGTTTAAACAGCCGCTATACACACAGTCTCAATGGTAGTATATTTAATAGGCTGCTTAGCGGTAAACATGTTCAGCGCTAAGCCGTATTATACGCCACATGTGTTCGATTATACGTCTATTGGTTTCATAACAGTTCACTCGTTCTCCCTTATAATAAGTCAGCAAAATAAAAGCTGCTTTAGCGGCAAACATCTTCAGTGATAAGCAGTATTATGCGCCACATGTGTTTCATTTATAGGTCTATTGGCTTCATATTAGTTCACTCGTGCTCCCTTAAAAGTCAGCGTAATAAAAGCTGCTTAGCGGTAAACATGTTCAGCGATAAGCTGTATTATGCGCCACGTATGTTCTATTATACGTCTATTGGCTTCATAATAGTTCATTCGTGCTTCCTTAAAAAGTCAGCGTAATAAAAGCTGCTTAGCGGTAAACACGTTCAGCGATAAGCTGTATTATGCGCCACAGGCGTTCCATTATGCGTCTATTGGCTTCATATTAGTTCACTCGTGGTCCCTTAAAAGTCAGCGTAATAAAAGCTGCTTAGCGGTAAACATGTTAAGCGAAAAGCTGTATAATGTGCCACATGTTTTCCATTATACGTCTATTAGCTTCATAATAGTTCACTTGTGCTCCCTTAATAAGTCAACGTAATAAAAGTCCACAATTACCTCCTTATACAGCACATGGCGTAATTTTATCCACTAAACAGACCTTATAACGGTTAAAGCATTTGATAACCCTTAAAGCTGTATAGGTTCGTAGCATATATACCTTTATATCACTCTTTGCGTATTAATGGTAGTTTTCAGAGCCGTAATGCAGCTTTTAATCAGCCCTAAAAGCTATATAAATATCACTGAAATCTATTATACAGCTGTAGGACCACGAGTGTGCTGTTATAAGTGTCTTAATACGCACAGAGCGTTAGATAGAACTAAAAGTGAGTAGTTATAGAGCTATCTGTGCTACTTGGGCAAGGTGGTGAACAAGGGGTTGAAAATTTGTATGGATATCAAAAATTTTTTCGAGCGCGCTACTTGAATCTTTGTATTTGGAGATATTATTAGAAAACAATAAAAGTAATTTTAGCGTTTTGTAAAATTCATCCCCTCACAGGGTTGAAAAGGGGATGAAAGTTTGTATGGGGTTAAAGTTTTCTTTTGAGCTACGAATTTGAAACTTCGTTAAAAGATATATTATTAAAATACAAGAAAACTAATTTCAGCGTTTTTGAAAATTCAACCCTTAAGGTGGTGAAAAAGGGGTTGAAAGTTTGTATGGATATCAAACATTTATTTCGAGTGTGGGACTTGAATCTTTGTATTTAGGGATATTATTAGAAGACAGGAAAAGTAATTTCAGCGTTTTGTAAAATTCATCCCCTAACAGGGTTAAAAAGGGGTTGAAAGTTTGTATCCATTACAAATGGTTTTGAAACTTCTTAGAAAGGCATAATAGCCGATTACAAAAAAAAAGTGATTGCAACGTTTTTTGAATTTCAACCCCTAAGGGGGTTAAAAAAGGGGATGGAAGTTCGTCTGCCGGTGCAAATTTTATTTTAAGCAAGGAACTTGAAACTTTGTAAAAACGTTTTAAATTAAAATATAAGAAAACTCATTTCAGCGTTTTTGAAAATTCATCCCCTAAGGTGGTGAAAAAGGGGTTGAAAGTTTGTATGGATATCAAACATTTTTTCGAGCGCGGGACTTGAATCTTTGTATTTGGGGATACTATTAGAAGACAATAAAAGTAATTTCAGCGTTTTGTAAAATTCATCCCCTAACAGGGTTAAAATGGGTTTCAAAGTTTAAATCCATTACAAATGCTTTGAAAATTCTTAGAAAGCCATAATAGCCGATTACAAAAAAAAAAGTAATTGCAACGTTCTTGGAAATTCAACCCCTAAGGGGGTTAAAAAGGGGATGAAAGTTCGTCTTCAGGTGCAAATTTTATTTGAAGCTAGGAACTTGAAACTTTGTAAAAAGGTATTATATTAAAATACAAGAAAACTAATTTCAGCGTTTTTGAAAATTCATCCCTATGGTGGTGAAAACGGGGTTGAAAGTTTGTATGGATATCATGCATTTTTTCGAGCGCGGGTTTTGAATCTTTGTATTTGGGTATATTATTAGAAGACAATAAAAGTGATTTCAGCGATTTGTAAAATTCATCCCCTAACAGGGTTAAAATGGGTTTCAAAGTTTAAATCCATTACAAATGCTTTGAAAATTCTTAGAAAGCCATAATAGCCGATAACAAAAAAAAAAGTAATTGCAACGTTCTTGGAAATTCAACCCCTAAGGGGGTTAAAAAGGGGATGAAAGTTCGTCTTCAGGTGCAAATTTTATTTGAAGCTAGGAACTTGAAACTTTGTAAAAAGGTATTATATTAAAATACAAGAAAACTAATTTCAGCGTTTTTGAAAATTCATCCCTATGGTGGTGAGAAAGGGTTGAAAGTTTGTATGGAGATCAGATATTTTGTGAGTGCGGAATGCGGAACTTGAATCTTTGTATAAGGGCATAGGTACCTATTATGAGAATACAAGAAAAGTAATTTCAGCAACCAACATCAAAATCCACTTGACTTAAAACTTCATACAACTTGCTAAAAAAGAAAAGTACTTAATTTCAACATTGCTTGGATATGAAAATTATAGGTACTAAAGATGTAAAATGTTGAAGATAAGATTCCACGCGGACGAAGTCGCGGGCAACAGCTAGTCATTTGATATTCACTAGCCGCTCTTCGGTGAAGGAAAAAATCGTGAAATCGTGAGGAAACAGGCCTATAGTTTCCCCTTTGGGTTGGAAGCGCAGATGGCAGTCGCTTTCGTAAAAACTAGTGCTTTTATTACGTCAATTCTTGGGATTAGTCGTCAAGTGGACCCCAGGCACAGAATAAATAATAGTACAGGGGTACAGAAGATTCACTCTGTAACAAAACGCGTTTGTTACGATTAGGACAGATATGACCGCTAGGTAGCGATAGCGCCACGCGCGGCCTATTAGCTAGCCACCAAAATTGGTGTGGGACGGATGTACTTGTAGCTACCTGTTGCAAAGCGACGAAATCGCGGAGTGAGCCACACCTGCCCCAGGGTCCCTTGAGACGGGTCAAAATGCCGGGATACCGCGAGGGAGAAGACATTGAGTTTAGAACAAACCGCGGCCATGGTCCGCAAGCCCACGGGTACCATCTTGGCGGCCTTGAGCGTGATGGGGGTCTGCGCCCTCTGCAGCAGAACCATCACAGTCTTGCGATTGCTGGCGTCCATGCACTGCCACGGCATCGCGTACACGGCGTCAATCAGCTGCTCGCTCTGCCAATACGAGGTCACTTTCAGGATCAGTTCTAATGGCTCCTTTACACGATGGGCCAACGCCGGCCACTCCAAGGGACGCAGCCATGCGGTAGAATGAGATAGCAATATCACTTGCTCTCTCTCTAACGCATAAAAGCGGCGTCCCTTGGAGTGGCCCGGTCGTGTAGAGCAGCGGTCTAACGTGCGGCCCGCGGGCCGCATGCGGCTCGTGAAACTGTCACTTGCGGCCCGAGTGCCGCCTTGGCTATTTTGTATGTAATAGTGACAAACGACAATGTCTCATAAAGTCATAAATATTAACAAAGTACGGCCCGCGTCACCTCCGTTAACTACTATGTGGCTGGCTGCTAAAAGGTTGCCGACCGCTGGTGTAGAGGAACCATAAAGAGGGCGCTTGCATCTGTCAAGAGGGCGCTGTTAATTTCATGTAAAGAGTGACAGTTCAGTATAGTATGAAAAAATAGTTCCAGTGAAATTCCGCAACATGGCGTGTGATCATAATATTCCTGGTCATACTTTAAAACATAGTTGATCAACTTCTTAATTTAATGAAATATGCCAAAATAATATCAAATCTTTTTGTGAGAGATGAGATTTATTAATTTTGTAAATTGTCACTGAGAATCAAAACTATAACAAAATTCAGCGCACTCATCAAACGTCCACTCAGAGAAAGACGTGGGGACAGCCACGGTAATTTAATTAGCGAATGCGTCAGTGTGACAGGTCATAGGTAATCATAATTTTATGAAAATGGGACTTTATAGGTCATGTCATGTCTCAATATAATAAGCAAGAGTATAATAAACGGATTCCACATTCGTCGGATGGATTCAAGTCGGACAATTAACACAAGAATTACCAATATTACTATTACCTTAGTACTTATCATTTCGAAAAGTATAGAAACTTGAATCAATTGTAGATGGATCCCGAAAGTTAACGGTCCGTATTTTGCCAGCGCGTCTGCCGTCAGAGAGGAAACCTCAAGCAATAATGTGCAGGTCAGGAGTTGCATCAGCAAATAAAATGCAAACAATTCCTCACTAAACGCGTCGGAGCACTTGTCCACAAACCTGTAATCAATTATACAATACTAAATAAATACTCTTTCATGAATACCTACCTTGATATTATTTACCAACATTTCCTCTACCAGTCACCAGAATCAAATAATACTGCCATATTACATTGTTTTATCGAAGTTAAAAGTTACCCTGTGACGCCTCCAAATGGGCCCCCCTTTCTGTGACGCACATGCTATAGCATTCGTCTTTGTATGGCAGTTCCCTTAGTAGCCCGGCAGGTGCGTCTGGGAGTAGAGTAGACACGTGCAATTTGGGTGAATTTCAATAAGAAAACAATGCAAATAATAGAGAAAGTTTAAAACAATTCAAGCGACGGGGGACTTATCGCTAAAAAGCGATCTCCTCCAGATAACCATCATTAACATCATTAGTTAAATTCTATGCTTTGACTGGTGGAAGGTAGAGACTGCCTAGCATTAAGTCCGCCTGTACGATTATATTTACTTTTATGTAATAAATAAAGATAAATTAAATAAATTTATCATTAGAGATTAACAGGCTACTGCAACTATTTCAAAACATACCATACCTGACAATGAGTCAAAAACATTTTGTACCTATGAGTTCAAGTTATTTTAAGACTTTCCTGTCGACATCGTAAAACTGAGCCAAATTTTCGTACTTTAATAATAATGGCATGAAGTCTTAAAGGGCCCACTGATTGACAGCCCGCCGGACGGTATCAGCCTGTCAGTTAGAACAAAATTTTGACAGTTCCGAACAACTTTAGAAAATGTACCCAAATCGTTATATTTCGTAATGTCCACAGAAAAAACTGATCCTCCTGAATCCTGACCTCCTTAGACCGTCTTAATCGTATTGAATAATATATTTCGTGTTAAATAATATTTTCCTGAAACTTACTTTATGATTAGTTTGTGGTGTTCGATGATTTCCTTTAATATCTCTCGGACTCTCATATTCTCTTCTGTCGAATACATGCCGTCCTTCGGAGTTATGCTTGACAAATTGTGCTTCAAAATTTTAAGATGCCCCCAAATTTGAAAGACAATAAGACAAAGTAGAAGGTCGAATACTACGACGCCAATTATAGTATTATAGGAGGTAGGAAGATTGAATAAGAAGAGTAACCAATAACCCTTTATGGTGGTATACACGTCTTCGGTGAAACAGTGGTAGTACACGGCTTGCTCAAAGGTGCGGTTGGCGGGCCGGTCCGGGCCGAACATTCCGTTGTTGTAGTTGTTGTACCACGGCATGAAAATGAACAGGGTTAAACCGCATATCATCTGACCGACCAAGTACAATGTGAATATCACTGATATGTTGTGGATCTGCGTATGCATCTAAACAGAATGCCAATATAACTATTTAATTTATTTTTTAATCGTATTAGACAATAAATATGATGAACTAGCTTTTGCCCGCGAGTTCGTCTGCGTGGAAATAGTTTCAGCAGTTAGAGTAAGTATAACGCCTGGATAATATATAATGGCAATAATTTTGAGCCTGTCATGCAGGAAATTATAAATGTTATAATTTTTTGAATAAAAAAATACAGCGTAATGTAATTTACTATTTTTTATATATTTAGCAGCTTACTGATACAAACCGAATTCCACGCGAGCGGAGCCGCGGGCACAGCTAGTAATACATATACTTAATTGCTTGCACTAGTTAACAGGGAATTCATTAATTTTCTCATTTCCAATGACAATCCCTCTTTTGGTGACTTCCGACATAAAAACTATCCTGATGTCCTTCCCCGGGACTCAAACTACCTCTGCCATGCCAAATTTTAACTAAATCCGTTCAGCGGTTTAAGCGTGAAGAGGTAACAGAACAGACACACTTTCGCATTTATAATATTAATATGGATTGCAAGTAACACATTCAATGACTCATGTCATTTTTTATCAGTCTGTAGGATCAAAAAAAAAACGGGCAAGTGCGAGTCGGACTCGCGCACGAAGGGTTCCGTACCATAATGCAAAAAAAGGCATATAAAAAACGGTCACCCATCCAAGTACTGACCCCGCCCGACGTTGCTTAACTTCGGTCAAAAATCACGTTTGTTGTATGGGGGCCCCACTTAAATCTTTATTTTATTCTGTTTTTAGTATTTGTTGTTATAGCGGCAACAGAAATACATCATCTGTGAAAATTTCAACTGTCTAGCTGTCACGGTTCGTGAGATACAACCTGGTGACAGACAGACGGACGGACGGACGGACGGACAGCAGAGTCTTAGTAATAGGGTCCCGTTTTACCCTTTGGGTACGGAACCCTAATTAAAAACTACCTAAACAGTTGGAGAAAGATGACTTATTTGGAGATATTAAGTTAAAGCCGACCACTGACTAACAGTCCGCCGGACGATATCGGCCGGTCAGTTGTTCGGAACTGTCAAATTTTTGTTCTAACTGACTGGCCAATATCGTCCGGCGGCCTGTTAGTCAGTGGTCGGACTGGTCGGCTTAAGACTTATAAAAGCAAAAGTTAAGCGATATGTACAAACAAACCTTCGAAGCGTACAGCGTCCGATTCTTGAAGTAAAACAGGTGGAATTCTAGTAAGTAATCCTTTATTATATCTCGATATTTAGCCGTCCGAGACATCAATAACCTTTGCTGGAATATATAAAATGAAATATTTATTATGCTGGTAGCTATAATAGTATAAATAATTGTCCAGGCGACGAAAAGAAGACACGAGTTAGACAAAAAAAAGCTACAGATGAAGTTCTAATAAGGCCTGATTCGAATTCAATCTGCCAAATTGAAAACCCTATTAATGGTACTGAAGCTAGCTGAATCAAGATTTGTTTTTCCATAATTTATTGAAAATTTGTTTAAAAATTGTTATTTATAAGTAAATTCATCATTTTCCATTTCTTCCCGCTCCTGTCGTTAGTTTTGTTGTATGCCCTCCATCATACATCCGACAGTGTTTTTTGACAGTTTCTTAGTTTGAGTCCTATCAAGAACAATGTTTATTTTGAAATATTATATTGCATATAGTTTTTGTTGTTTTAACGAACTAATTCCTTGGACACTCCACTCCATACCGTTCAATAGGTCAATACTGTGGGACTTTGTTGAATCAAGTTTTTTGGTCCGATTTCGAGGGTACTGGCTTAAGCATGCTGATTGCCTCATAAACATCGTGGATCATCTCCAAATATTATCAAAGTAATATTGGAAATCCGCATTATTAAACTAAAGCTGCGAACCGTTTCTTTTAGTGATGTTGGTGTCGATTTCTCTGTCGAAAAGTAACCAATGCCCGGTAACTGACACCACATCGACGAAATTCCTGATACGCCAGATATTTGAAGATATGTCTAGATCCTCATTGTTTCATGGATATTGCAATGAAATTACCTTTCAGTATTGGTATAGTATTAGGTAACAGGTTATGTTGGAAATTAGTTATGTGCAAGTTTCTTCCATACTTATCAAGTTTTTGACAGCAATTTGGCGCCTAATTAAAAAGACGGCGGCGTTTATTTGATTTTTTTGATCATCTTAGAATTGATAAAAAAAAAATTTTTTGGTATAATAATTTTGTGATTCTGATAATTATAATGTCGTAGTGTATATATAAAGTAAGCTAGAAAATATCCAAGAAAAATCACTCTGAATTTGTCAAATTTGTTTCGAATCAGGCCTTAGAAGAATTACAATCAGAAATAAATAAACCGTTTAGACGACAACGGTTTCACTCACTTGAATTTTTAGTCGCTATTGGCGACATGTTTTGGGCCCTTTGGGGTTTGCAGTCGCCGCGAGCACTCGAGCCTGAGGAAGGACCCCCGACGAGCCCGAAACATGTCGCCAATAGCGGCTAAAAATTCAAGTGAGTGAAACCGTTCTCGTCTAAACAGTTTAAAATCTCACGAAAGTTTAATACAGAAATAAATACTAAGTTTTGACTTTAAAACTTAGTTCTTAAACACTTACCAAAAACAATAATTTCAAAAATATGCACAATAACACGTGCCCGGCATCGAAAAACGAAATCGTCTCTCTCCTGTACCAGATGTAGGCTGCACCCAAAATGAGAAAAACTATGGCGACCAAGATCAACAGCATATTATACATGGACAGTATAAAGTCAAGCCGACGCCGGCCGAAATGCCTGTATGGCCAACAGCCGATGGAGCTTAACATGAAACTCAGCATGCTGATGTACTTGAAATCGAGGGGCGACGTTGCGTCACTGAAAAACAAAAATATCTAAGGTCACTGTAGATTTAAAAGTTTTAAAACTTATGTTCTAAGGGGCCCACTGATTAACAGTCCGCCGGACGGTATCGGCCTGTCAGTTAGAACAAAATTTTGACAGTTCGGAATAACTGACAGGCCGATACCGTCCGGCGGACTGTTAATCAGTGGGCCCCTGGATAAGGAAGCCATGCTGAAGTAAGATTGACATAAATTTGCAAACTATCACAGTTTAATTGTAGTTCCCGACGCAAAACGAGGGGTGTTTTATGCTTGATGCTAATGCCTGACTGAGACATTGTAGCTCTCCAACGGATGGACCGATTTCGATGAGGTTCTTTTACGTGAAAACGAGTTTGCTTGCGGACGTTCATGTCTATGTTTGATTAATAAAAATAGATCCAGCAGTTTGAAGAGTATCCGCTCTTTTCCCAAATAATGTAATGCATTTTTGGCAAAAAATATTTTTTTTCAGCGTGATGCGTTTTTAAATTTAATAGGTATCGCTTCACTCTTTTGACAATATTTCTAAATGTTCAAGAAAATAATTGTTGGAAATAATCATGTTGCGGATTTTAATTTCCTTACATGATTGTTAATTAGATAACACAAGCAGTCCTGTTTATTTAATAAATACTTAAAATCAAAGCTTAATGACGATGTCTTTGATGGTCTGATTTAAAAACCGTAGCGGTTTTGATTCGCCGGGTAAAGGGTAACAAATTACTAAATATTTATGTAAATGTCAACAAAAAGAATAAAGAGTATAAAATTAGTATAAAAATAAAATGAACTACAATTAGGATAACTAAAGCTAAAAAAGAGGCCTTGGTCCTTACCATCACGCAGGCAGCGTTCCCGCGCTGGATTGCTATGGCCAATCTTTGCGCGAGAAAGCTGCCTGCGCAAGGGTCACCTGTGGCCTGCCTAACGCTGCGTCTTACGTAAGCGAACAACTCGCGAACGCGACGCGGCACGGCACGGCGCGGCGGGCCCAAGACGTTCGCGTTTGCAACGAGATCGCCCACGTAGGACACTTCTAAGTATAGGTATCAAAGGATTGATTCACCCCGCGCCGCATCGCTTCGTTTCGCGTTCGCGTGTTGTTCGCAGCCTACGTAGTACGCTGCGTTAGGCGTTTGCTGAGCGCCTAAATGATTTTAGGTCAACTACTCAACTTTAGCTAGCGAGCGCTGGTGGCCTAGCGGTAAGAGCGTGCAACTTGCAATCCGGAGGTCGCGGGTTCAAACCCCGGCTCGTACCAATGAGTTTTTCGGAACTTATGTACGAAATATCATTTGATATTTACCAGTCGCTTTTCGGTGAAGGAAAACATCGTGAGGAAACCTGCATACACCTGCGAAGAAATTCAAAGGTGTATGTGAAGTCCCCAATCCGCATTGGGCTAGCGTGGGGACTATAGCCCAAGCCCTCTCGCGCTCGAGAGGAGGCCTGTGCCCAGCAGTGGGACGTATATAGGCTGAGATGATGATGATGATGATGACTCAACTTTATGAACCAAATATTTCATAGCAATTTAGTGCAAGATTTTATCTGTAAAAGTGTCAAATTAAATATGTATTTAAATGTATTAACATTTAAATATTTAATTTTTTTTTTAATTTTTTGTTATATAAAAAACACATACATAAACAGTAACAAAAATTTCGCCAAACTGTACAACAGTTTGTTGGCGGTGCGCTCTTATATTTTATCTTAAATCAACAGTTAACAAACTCAAATAGAAATAGAAGTGCACAGAAAGCAAACAAGTATAACTAGATACCAGCAGTTCACCTCGATTTAACTACACTATAAGTAATAATAATGCTATGTACTGTACCTATACCTATACTAACAGTGGTTTTTAGAATAATTATTTAACAATATTTCTTTAAGCTTCGCCTTAAGACTACCTATTTTTACACGACTGCCCAAACAAAAAGAGTGTATTGTTTTCAGCGTTCATGTTTGTATGTATGTGAGTTTCTTTATTCCACCATAACTTCTGAATGCCTTGACCGATTTAGATAAATGATATATCATTAGAATCCTTACGTCATCCCGACTAACATAGGCTATGTGACGTCATAATAAAATCAATATGGCGGACATAATACATGATATTGCGTGATGTTTAGAAAAAAATGTGAATAGAATTGTAGGTACTTGCCTACTAATTCAACCCGACTGCAAATAAAAAAAAAAACAAATTTTGATTTTACACGTGCATAGGTAGGTACATACCAACCTCGATCATTTCTTCTTAACTTTAGAATCCCTCATACTAAGAGTGTCAGGCATAGATAGCCCGACGTATGTGGCACGATGTATGCGTTCCAAAACCGGGCGAAGAAGGCGCCCTCATACTTAAAGCGTCGGGCGTAGCCCGACCTACGTGGCGCGCCGAACGTGTACCAAACCCACTCAGAGTGTCGGGCGTAGGTAGCCCGACGTATGTGGCACGATGTATGCGTTCCAAAACCGGGCGCCGAAGGCGCCCTCATACTTAAAGCGTCGGGCGTAGCCCGACCTACGTGGCGCGCCCAACGCGTACCAAACCCGGCGCCCGGTAGCCCGACGTACGTTGCGCGCTGTACGCTTACCAATCTCGGGCGCCCCCGGCGCCCTCATACTTAAAGCGTCGGGCGTAGCCCAACGTACGTGGCGCGCTGTATGCATTCCAAAACCGGGCGCCTTCGGCGCCCTCATACTAAGAGTGTCAGGCGTAGGTAGCCCGACGTATGTGGTGCGCCGTACCCATACTAAGAGTGTCGGGCGTAGGTAGCCCGACGTACGTGGCGCGCTGCACGCGGTGCAGAGCTAGCTGCCTTCGACTTTCTCTTACTAAAAGTGTCGGGCTTAGCCCGACGTGCGTGTCGCGTTGTGCGCATACAAAAGCCGGGCGCCTTCGGCGCCCTCATACTAAAAGAGTCGAGCGTAGCCCAACGTACGTGGCACGCTGCACGCGGTCCAAAATTATGAGTCTTTATTGTGGACCTTCAAACCCTCATGGCCATTGTAATTAAAAATGTCTTCTTCTTTTTAAGAAGTTAAGAAGCTATATTAAAAAATGTCGAATATCCCAAATTGTGAACACATCCACATATTATCCACAGAAAAGACGCCCGGACGTATTCCGGGACGGTGAGCTTAATTAAAAGGCCCCAGGAGCTAATATCCACATAAAAAAAAACTTCGTGGACAAACTAAATGGCCGGGGGAACTCTATATACCTATAAATCATAGTTTTATACTTAGTATTTTTCACTAAAATGTTTAAAATAAAATTAATTAATTAAAAAATTAAAAACACGACTGCTGCATTTTAAAGCGAACTGAAAAGCTAAAAATAATGTTCATATGTTAGTTACATAACTTTATAAATCTAAATTGGAATGTAAATATACACTCACGGTCATTCACAGTAAATACAAAGGGCTATGCGCATTTATGGCCGTGACGTAGGTACGTGTACATTTACTTTCTATTGCAGTCGGGGGACTTTTTTAATGAGATGCACTTAGGCACAGGCACACCAAGGTCCCCCGACTGTAATTGAAATTAAATGTACACGTACCTACGTCACGGCCATAAATGCGCATAGCCCTTTGTATTTACTGTGAATGACCGTGAGTGTATATTTACATTCCAATTTAGATTTATAAAGTTATGTAACTAACATATGAACATTATTTTTAGCTTTTCAGTTCGCTTTAAAATGCAGCAGTCGTGTTTTTAATTTTTTAATTAATTAATTAATTTATTTTTTTCCAGTAAGAGAGGGTAAGTTTCCAGTAATTTCTCCTCTTTATTTTATTTATTCCTAAAATTATTTAGGAATAAATAAATACGGCTTATAGGTTCAGTTCGACATGAAAAGTAGAAATAAAATAAAATGGAACTAAACAATTTCCATACAAAATTGTTGCCATGTTTAAGCATTTTACTTCACAAATTTTGACAGTTACGAAGAAAGTGGCGCCCTCATTTATTTTCTACTATGTTATGTCGCACTGTACTCTATATATACTTGGTCAAGCAGATCTTGTCAGTAGATAAAGGCGGCAAATTTGAAAAATGTAGGCGCGAAGGGATAGTGTCATAGAAAATTTGAATTTCGCGCCTTTTTCTACTGACAAGATTTGCTTGACCATCTATAGTTGTGTTTGCTCAGAGCAAAAAAAGGCCAACCTCGGCGTTGCATGAACAAGAGATTTCCTTTGGCAGGATTGGTCCTTAGGACCCAAGGATGGATTTAAGAAGTGGAGCCACCCAGATTTTTGATGCAGGTGGGGGTGGGGGGGTTTTAAGCGTCTGCGACGTTTGAGGTTAATAATTCTTTAAGTTTAGGTTCTAAGTCAAGTTTAGTATCATTTTCAACTAAATCAAAGATGTAGACATAGATTTCATCGAAATCGGTTCAGCGTTTATTGATTTCCCATACAATCCTACACCTTACTTTTCATTTTTATTTAAGGTATTTTTTTGGAATAAAAACTATCCTATGTTCTTCCCGGGACTCAAACTATCTCTATACCAAATTTTATCTAAATCGGTTCAGCGGTTATTGAATCACCATACAAATTTCCTCCTCCCTTTTCACACCCTTAAGGGATGATTTTTGAGATTAAAAGTATGCTATGTTATTCCCTGGGATTCAAACTATCTCTGTACCAAATTTTAACTAAATTGGTTCAGCAGTTTAGTTAAAATTTGTCAGCGTGAAGAGGAATTTAAAAAAAGTATTTTTTTCATATTTTATGTGTTTTTACTTCGGAATGGTGTCATTATGATATCAGAAATGAATTCGGCACCCCCGATTTATACGGAAACGATACCAAACTTGACCTAGTAGCTTAAATGATACAGATATCAAGATCAAGTTGAGAGCCCCCCCCCCCCCACCCCCGCCCCCAAAAAATTACATCATAAATCTCGGTGGCTCCACTTCTTGAATCCATCCCTGGGTCCTAAGGACCAATCCTGCCAAAGGAAATTTCTTGTTCATGCAACGCCGTATGTTAGGCCCAGCGCCATCCGCTAATACTGTCAAGCAAATCTTGTCAGTATATATAGGCAACAAATAAAAAAAACCAGGCGCGAAGGGTTATCTTCCCATAGAAAATTTAAATTTCGCGCCTTTTTCTACAGACAAGATTTGCTTGACCAAAATTTACATTTTATTATGTTATTAATTTTAAAATAAGTAGGTAAGTATCTTACCGGTCTTCAAATCGTCTTTTCAGAGAATAAAAAACTTGTGTGTGCAACATGACGCACTAAAAAATAAAATTTTGTAAGTATGACAATGATAAAAAGATAATTATGACGTGATGCATGCAACACGTAAAAATAATCAACGGTTTAATAAAGATTAAGGTTTTATAGCCTCGTTTTTAGCTAGTTAATACAAGTTAGGCGCTAAATTCGGGCGCTAAAAGGAGCTTTTTCTAAATTTCCGAGTTGACATAATTTTAATTAAATATCGAAATATTTTATTAATGTTTTTTTTTAACCTGATGAATGCTGAGTAATCCTTCCTCTGTTCACCGCAAATTTAAAGCATTTGTTTCTTTCACATGTTTAAGCACACCTACACGTGGCTAATTAACCCTACCGACCTATTTCTAAAATAATACTTTATTAGCAATCCGCTAATAAACTACATATTATGTATAAAGGTTTCATAGCGAAAATAGTGCTGGGATAAATAGATAAATTGTTTATACGACAACGGTTTCACTCACTTGAATTTTTAGTCGCTATTGGAGTGTGACACCGTTGTCGTATAAACAATTTTAAATATGTCTTACGAAAGTTTAATATCGATTAAACAGATATATTTGTTATAAGGTAAGGCGAACAGTATGAGGATTCAAGTGTTTGTCTTGCCCCGGTAATAGTCTTACCCTACCTTACCTTAGATCGGTATTTGGTATATAAGTAGGTATCTAATATGAAAGGAAATATTAATACCTACTTAACAACACTTTAAACTCTCGTGTTATGTAGGTATACCGCGAATTTAAGGTAGAAAAAATGAAATCATATCGCGGTAGACCCGTTCGGGTAATTCATTATGAATACTTTAACTATTCAAAATTTACTGACACAAGTATGTATTCAGTGCACGATATATGCACCACCGTTATAACTTTATATGCGAGCTAGTCAGATTTCTATTCTAGTTCGTTGGTAGAGTCAGGCGGAGAAAAGTCTGCAGCGCTTTTGATAGGCCACGCAGTGCAAGTGTCATTTTAGATAGATAGATAGATAGATAATATTTATTTCTGATTGAAAATTTACATGTATTCCTTAAAAATAGCAGAAATTCACAAAAAGATCGTCAAGTGTATACAAACAAAATTTAAAGAATAATAAAAAAGAATAGTAAATTATGAATCAGTAATGTCAAAAATAAAATAGAAATCAAAATTAAAATGTTGTAAAACTTATAAAACTAAAATCTAAAACTATTTGGTATATAATACTAGGGCTTACCTAGGTAATATAATGTCAAGTTCCATAAATAAAATGTCAAAAATCAATACAAAAAAAAAAAAAACAATAATTCAAATTTATGTCAAGTAATTTTTTTTTATATTTGTATTGTTCACTGTACTCTTTGACAGAGTACAGCGATGTCGTTAATAATAGTTCTTTGAGTCGGCGATCAAAATAGTCTTTAAAAATCAAACATTTCACATTTTTCCCGCGCCGTGCGTTGTTGTCGCGTATATGCCTACACGATTATTGATGATATATTGTTGTCAAGCACTAGTTATTGGCTATTACCATTAATATTCCTAGTGATTACGCTTACCCTGTAATAGGCATTGCAATGGGATAATGAGCTAATTTCATTGATAATTGGTTGAAGAAATACATCAAAGAGCGCCCCGCGTAAATTAATATCGAATTTTCGCGGCGAGGTCTCAGGGTGCTTAGCCAACTTGACAATCACTTGCGCTACTCGCGCTTTGTCTCTCTATCACTCTTCGCAACGATTGTCACGTTGGCTAGGCACTCTGGAGAGCGAAATTATTCCATGTATTTACCTCTTTATGGCACACATCAATAATCATCTGAGTCATGGGTGTTTTGTATTTAAGTATTTATAAATATGTATATTGTATCGTTGTCTAATTACAGTAATTATTCACAACATAAGCCTTATTGAGCTTACTGTGGGACTTAGATAATTTGTGTAATATGTGGCGTTCCACGGAAAAAGGTACCTTAAGGCGGCCGGCGCTTACGTCGCATAGCACCGCAATAATA
Organism: Cydia fagiglandana; assembly: GCF_963556715.1. Taxonomy (NCBI): domain Eukaryota; kingdom Metazoa; phylum Arthropoda; class Insecta; order Lepidoptera; family Tortricidae; genus Cydia; species Cydia fagiglandana. Next base: position 4,800,044 of record NC_085956.1, read on the forward strand.
TTGGAGCGGCGTTAATAATAGCGTAAGCGCCAGCCGCCGTAAGGTACCTTTACCCGTGGGACGTCACATATTGTCCTATAATATTTATATTTATTTATTTATTTATCAATAAGGAAAATTATTCAAATAACAATATTAAAGGTAGAGGTAACATAATCAGCTATAAGACATAGCTAAAGAGCTCTATCTCTTCCCTTTGGGTAGTGGATTAACTGGAACAGAATCCGAATTCAGTTGCTAAAACTATGTAATTCAATTAGATTTTCATTTTTCAGTAGACATGTGTAAGTAATGCTCGTAATATCACAAATGAGATATCTCTCGAACACGTAATATGGCATTACGTATCTCTCCGCGAAATCAACCAGTACTTCAAACATCACGCATCACGCGAGCTGCACCGAGCGCGCGAGCGCCAACGACCGGCCGAAGCGCGCGAAATGGATTCAATTCCAAATACATTGACTCGCCGATATGAACGGTCAGTTCAAGTTTACGCACGGAGCGCGTAATCTGTAATGTCACTTGTGATAGTGTCATGTTTGTTCGCCATGCCATGCCATCATTGCTTTGTTATCTCGCTCGCACTCGTACTCAGTGCTCGCTCGCTCTCGCTCTGCGATGCTTTCGGCTATCTTCGGAACCATTCGGATAGGTCCGCTCGGCTGATCGCCGCGGTTTAAGTTGTCACTCACTAATATTTTTACGAATATGATTTTCTGCAATAGATTTAAAACTCTAATGCGTCCGCGTAGAGCTTAAAATGTTTTCTTAAAATACAAGAAGGACGCGGTCAAATGGAGTAATTTAATTTGCGATTTTGAATTTGACGAAAACCGTTTATTAATTATTATTGTTGTGAAATGTTTGATAGTTTGCTTGACTTTCGCGGTTCGCGGCAATTGTTTATCCTTTAATTTAATTGTGAATTAGTGCATATCGAGACTGACTGTAGAAATTCGAGTTGTTTATAAAGACTGATTGAATTAAATTGCAAATACGAGTATAGTTAAATTAAATTGTGAAAAGTGTAAATAATAGTTTCGTTAAGGCAATATTCTGATAATGTATTAGTGCTGGTGAGTAATCGCTTTTTTACGGACTATTGGTGACTTTAACTTGATTGACCTATTTAAAAAAATGGCTATAAACGAACTACTTTACGGGGACAGAACCAAAGCGAGCAAAATGTACGCATTGTTATAGAATACTCGCCATATCGGGAAGCTCCATAGGCAATTATCTACCTCCGAAACTTACATACATATTACATAATTACATTATTTTATAATTTATAAGAACTAACAAAAAATCTTTCACATAAAGGTGACAAAACGCAACGCGTAATAAATAGATCGATCGCCGATACGGATCCGAGACGCCCTAGAATCACTAGAGTGCTGTATGCGCTGTAAGAGATAGCTGTAATGTGGCCGTCTCGCGCGCGCCCGAGCGCTGTTTCACGTTCGGGTCATGTTTCGAGTGATGAGTGATGTGATATCTCAGTGTACCATTACGTGTTCGGAAAAGTGACGTGATATAGCATCACTTTTCGAAGCACTGTTTCGCGCATGTCTATTTTTCAGTATGCAAAAATCTCTTCTCTTGCCTCTTCCGACTGAAATTTAAATAAAAAGTTCATATTGACAAAGGTGACTAAAGGCTGGCGTCCACTAGACTCGCTGAGGCGAATCGAATCGAATCGCAATACCTAATTTGCCTCCTATATTTTCTATGCAACTGCGTCCATTGACGAATAGCCGCGGCGCGCCGATTCGACTCTCCGCGCGTATTGCTCGTCAGGCGAATTTCTGCGGCTACGCGTTTCGACTCGACTCGGCGAGTCTAGTGGACGCCAGCCTTTACACGATTTTCACTCACATTTTAAACTAAAATAGGACATAATTGCGTGCAATGTCACGTTCGAAACGTCAGGCCAAATAATAAACACGCACGCGCTTAACTGCCGTATTCGAACTTCAAGATATTCACAAGAGATGACACGTACTAGATCCATTCTAGATACGTTATAGTTTAGATATCAACTAGTTCTCTTTTGCAGCGCAATTCGGGCAACCAATGTCACTTTTACATTAGATAGAGTAAGATATCTATTAGACGTGAATTGGATCTCTAAGTCGTATCCTGTGGAAATCGTTTATGAGTATCTCCAGAATCGCGCAAATGTCAAATATGACAGGTTAGATCTTAAACATATCGTTATCGTATCTTGGTGATGTCTAAAAGATATCTAATAGATGTCTATTTCAAAATTCGAATCGGGCCCTAAGTCTTAAGTAGGTAGTCTTAAGGATGACTCACGTTAGACCGGGCCGTGTCCGGACCGGAGCTTCCGGCGTATACTTTTCTATGGAAAGCATGACGTCATCGCCTGTCATGTCATAGAAAAGTAAGCACCGGAAGCTCCGGCCCGGACACGGCTCGGTCTAACGTGAATAGTCCTTTAAGTGACAATCTGGATAGAACAATTCAAAAATATTTTTATTGGCTGTTTATACTAACCACTCTGAGTAAAAAAAGAAAATAATAAGTAGGTGAGTTTTGAGTAAAACAAGTTAAGAAATCGCTCATTTATATATTAATCAACATTTATTACCTAATTTCTAATTAGGTGCACTTGGGCACGTTCCACAACCAATATCAGAACATTTAGAACGCAAAACCACGTGCTAGTATTGACAATGTTATCAACAACTCATTACACTTAAGTTTTCAAACATGTATTTATAAATGGTATAGTTTTCACGTTAAAAGTAGTTTTTACACGTCCGTCAGAAGAATCTGACGTTCATGAAAACAAGTGGTTTGAATATTCACGTTGTCTCTGACATCATCAGATCATTTTTTTAAGATGTCTCCCATCAGTATATTCGCTCTCTGTATCGCTTGCCTCATACAGGTAAACATTATTGATTAAGTACTTATTTACATATTCATTTAATTATAATTCTAAAGGGGCTTAAGAATGCTGGTCCAGCTGAATCCAGCTCGCTAACAATCATAGTTTTCGAGAAATCTTCATTGTCACAACTCCCCTCTGTCACAACCCACCTTGGTCTCCCCTACTACATCGATGTGCGCACTCAAATGCCGGGTGCCTTCGGCGTATCCATAATAAAACAGTCGGGAGTAGCCCGAAATAAGGAGCGCGCTGACCGCGCTCCAATGCCGGGCGCCGGGCGCTCCTATACTCAACGAGTGAAATACGGCGTTTCGTGAACCCATTCCCATCATTCATTCCCTTCGGCAGGATTGGTCCTAGGACCCAACGATTAATTTATAAGAAGTGGAACAGTGAATAAAAATTGCCTTTTTCCCACAGGCCAATTATTGTGAGGCACGGAGGACCTATACCGTGATCAACGGACCAGCTGTTTATCCGAGCAACTTGGTCTACATACCGGTACCTACTTTTGATTTTGCCTTTTTTTGTTGATTAATAATATAATATACGTGTGCTAAATCAGGACATGAAAAGTAAGATGTTTATTAAGTATGTACCTACTAAAGAATATTACCTTAAAAGGCTGGATGTTACACTGGTTACACATAACATAACACCAAACCTCTTTACTTTACTCTTTAATTAACTTAGTAATAGAGGATTTTTACTGAGAATATGCATAAATATACATTGATAAACTTTAATAATAAAAATCACTTTAGTATTCGTGCCCCGTATTAGAGTGACATTCCATTTCCAACTGCAGCTGCATTTTCATTTTACTATGGAAATTGACAGTGACAGCGACGCTCCATAGTAAAATGAACAGTATTGCAGCTGCAGTTGGAAATGGAATGTCACTTTTAGCATTATTTCAACCAAAACCGTCAATGTTGACACTGACAGATTGTCATCGTACCGCAGTGATGCTGATCTCTTAAATATATAGAAGCATTGTTCGTATTGGGCCGTCACGGACCAAAGCTGTTTATACGGATCCAGCTATACCTTACCTATCAGTTACGACAGCTACAGTCTCAGCGACTACAGCATTAGCTACCCTAGCGTCTGCTGCAGCTGCCCCAGTTACGTCACACCTAGCTCAGTCAGCGTCACACCTAGCTCAGTCAGCGTCACACCTAGCTCAATCAGCGTCACACCTAGCTCAGTCAGCGTCACTCCTAGCAGCTACGGAGGGGAAGGTTCTGGAGCAGTGCGCGTGACCGGTACCATCGACGCGTGCGGCACCACCTGCGTGTCGGGCTCCGTGCCTGTACTCGGCGCCGCGAGTTTCCGCGGCTGCGCGCCTGCTTGCGGTTCCGTCTCCATCAAAGGACAATGCGAATGCGATTGCTGCTAAAATATTTCGCGTTTGCTTCCTTGCTTTTTTTTTAAAGGATGACTCACGCAGAACAGTCCATAGGGCCTAGCGAAATGCCAATAATTTACGCTCCGTAGCGCGTAATTGTCACTGTCGCGCTAATATGTAACAGTGATAGAGGGACACAAAGCGTTTCGTTGTCGTAGCGTAAGCGATTGTCACCTTGGCTAGGTACCCAAGTCCGTGCCGAGGCGTCCGACACTTCAGTTTTCCAAAGAAAGCATCACGTGATTAGCGATGACCCTTCATAGAAACTGAAGTGTCAGAAGCCTCGGCCCTGATTTCTAACGTGAGTCATCTTTATAACACGTGTACTAAGACTGATTTAAGTGACTTTGATATTTTAGTCGTCATATTATATGCTGATTTGCGAAAATCATATACGAGTAAGTAATAAGTGTTTTTTTAGGGTTCCGTACCCAAAGGGTAAAACGGGACCCTATTACTAAGACTCCGCTGTCCGTCCGTCCGTCCGTCTGTCACCAGGCTGTATCTCACAAACCGTGATAGCTAATACAGTTGTATTTCTGTTGCCGCTATAACCACAAACACTAAAAAGTACGGAACCCTCGGTGGGCGAGTCCGATTCGCACTTGTCCGCTTTTTATTCTTTGTATGTCCTTGATGTTGTTATAAGTAAGTAATTACTACGAAAAATAATCAACATACTTACTGTTAACAATAAAGCATGACTCACGACCTAGACCGATCCGGGGCTGGGCCGCTGGACTTCGTTTTCTATAGAAAGCACCACGTGATCACCGATCAGCCGTCATAAAAATGACATGTTGGATATCCGACCAATTATCTGTTAAATTACTTATCTCATTATTCCACTGCCATGTCTCAATTACAGAGTAGGCACATAATCACTATAAAATATAAATGTTATTATCGGTAACAACTAGTGCTTGACAACAATACAGTGTGTAACCATGAGTTACCATTATTTTGTAACAACTTGTTTTTACCATGGTGCAATAAACGATATTCTATTCTATTCTAACTCACATTTATAGACGGGTCTATCGAGAATTTTTTTTATTAACTTTAAATACCGACACACAGGTTTCACTGGTCGTGGTCACGGCTAACTATATGAAATGAAATGACAGTTAACTGCGACCACGACCAGTGAAACCTGTGTCGAAACGTCGGTTTTTAATGTTAATAAAATAAATTCTCGATAGACCCGTCTATAAATGTGAGTTAATTATAGTTCGTTTTTTTGCATTAGAAAGAACTTGAAAGAAGGTAAGCGACCTTGACAAGTCTTTTAATTGAAAAACGCTTTTTAAAAATCAGTAACTATTACTTATGAAAGCAGAAGAATATAAATGATCGTATTGTTACATATTAGACATGCGCGAAACAGTGCTTCGAAAAGTGATGCTATATCACGTCACTTTTCCGAACACGTAATGGTACACTGAGATATCACATCACTCATCACTCGAAACATGACCCGAACGTGAAACAGCGCTCGGGCGCGCGCGAGACGGCCACATTACAGCTATCTCTTACAGCGCATACAGCACTCTAGTGATTCTAGGGCGTCTCGGATCCGTATCGGCGATCGATCTATTTATTACGCGTTGCGTTTTGTCACCTTTATGTGAAAGATTTTTTGTTAGTTCTTATAAATTATAAAATAATGTAATTATGTAATATGTATGTAAGTTTCGGAGGTAGATAATTGCCTATGGAGCTTCCCGATATGGCGAGTATTCTATAACAATGCGTACATTTTGCTCGCTTTGGTTCTGTCCCCGTAAAGTAGTTCGTTTATAGCCATTTTTTTAAATAGGTCAATCAAGTTAAAGTCACCAATAGTCCGTAAAAAAGCGATTACTCACCAGCACTAATACATTATCAGAATATTGCCTTAACGAAACTATTATTTACACTTTTCACAATTTAATTTAACTATACTCGTATTTGCAATTTAATTCAATCAGTCTTTATAAACAACTCGAATTTCTACAGTCAGTCTCGATATGCACTAATTCACAATTAAATTAAAGGATAAACAATTGCCGCGAACCGCGAAAGTCAAGCAAACTATCAAACATTTCACAACAATAATAATTAATAAACGGTTTTCGTCAAATTCAAAATCGCAAATTAAATTACTCCATTTGACCGCGTCCTTCTTGTATTATAAGAAAACATTTTAAGCTCTACGCGGACGCATTAGAGTTTTAAATCTATTGCAGAAAATCATATTCGTAAAAATATTAGTGAGTGACAACTTAAACCGCGGCGATCAGCCGAGCGGACCTATCCGAATGGTTCCGAAGATAGCCGAAAGCATCGCAGAGCGAGAGCGAGCGAGCACTGAGTACGAGTGCGAGCGAGATAACAAAGCAATGATGGCATGGCATGGCGAACAAACATGACACTATCACAAGTGACATTACAGATTACGCGCTCCGTGCGTAAACTTGAACTGACCGTTCATATCGGCGAGTCAATGTATTTGGAATTGAATCCATTTCGCGCGCTTCGGCCGGTCGTTGGCGCTCGCGCGCTCGGTGCAGCTCGCGTGATGCGTGATGTTTGAAGTACTGGTTGATTTCGCGGAGAGATACGTAATGCCATATTACGTGTTCGAGAGATATCTCATTTGTGATATTACGAGCATTACTTACACATGTCTATTACATATTTGCCGTAACTAATGTTTAAAATGTGTTTTTCAATTAAAAGACACATCAAGATTGTTTACCTTATTTCTAATGCTAAAAATATTATAATACAGTGTGTAAATCCAATACTTTACTTTTACTTTTTCCTAATCAGTACACGATACCGACTATGCCCTTAAACGGACCGCCACTATTTTTGTTACCCCTTGTATATTTATTTATTTAAACTTTATTGCACGATAACAAAATGTACAAATGGCGGACTTAATGCCTTAAGGCATTCTCTACCAGTCAACCATTGGGTCAATCAGAAAACTTGTACTTAGTGCAGGATTCAGGATTTATATCGCGCAATCTAACATGTTTATCGATGTTATTTTTTCCCAGCACTATTTTCGCTATGAAACTTATGTAGTTTCTTAGCGGATTGTTAATATAGTATTATTTTAAGAATACTATAGGATTACTCAGCCACTTATGTGCATAAACATGTGAAAGAAACAAATGCTTCAAATTCGCGGCGAAAGGAGGAAGAATTGTTACGCTTTCGTTAGATTAAGTTCGCCTTTGTACATTGTATGTATTTTGTTTTATATTATATTACGTCATAAATACATTATCATTGTACCTATCAATACTTAAATTTAATTTTTAGTGCAACATGACATTAAAACAAGCTGTTTACTTTCTGAAAAGACGATTTGATGACAGGTAAGCTTTTAAAAATGAATAAGAAAAAATGTAAGAACCATACCTACCTATTACGTAAAACCGTAAGTATATATTTATTCAAAAATTGACATTTTATTTGACAGATTTTACAGAAAAATCTCGTACTTAATGTTTTTGAAATATTCAGGCCGCGTAGCCAAGGGGCTATTAATAAATTACGTCATTTCAAATTACGGGGGGGGGGGGGGGTCTGGACATCGGATGATGGTAGCATGATATAGTAGGAAACAGGGTCATTCGAAGCATGATTTTTGGATGATGTTAGGGGGGGGGGGGGTGTCCAAAAATCGCCAAAAAATTATGGCGTAATTTATGAACCGCCCCCAAGATGCCAATCGCTTACGCTCCGTAACGATCGAAACGCAACTGTCACTGTCGCGCTAATATGGAAGAGTGATAGAGAGACATAATGCTTTTCGCTGTCGAAGCGATAGCGATTGTAACCTTGGCTAGGCCGGCATACCGGCAGTTCAATGTTGAGAACGGGGGCCATTTGATTTAACTAAACAACATACGTACCTATATATGTATACGTATAAGTAAAAAATACTTATAGAGGGTCGCACTGAAAGATTCGGGAATGGGACACTTAGAAATAACATAATAGAAAGAGGCATATATAGGTATCTATACATATAATAAAGCTGTAGAGGGTCGAAAGTCTGTACATGGAAGATATTTGAAAAAAAGTTGGCTGGGGGCACATAGAATTGATAACAGAACACGTTCCAACAGTTTTTAGAATTTTTGTCTGTTTGTCTGTTTATTTGAACGCGCATCACGTGAAAACGGCTGAACAGATTTTGATGCAAACTTTACTATTCTGTCGAGAAAATCTCCGGCCAGGTTATAGGCTATAAAAATTCAACTCTTAAAGGGGGGGGGTAGCCACAACACTCGCTTGATTTAAGTTTGCCCCTGAATCTTATGGCGCTACTTAGGAAGGAGGGGCAAACTTTTTTCAAATATGTGCTACCACTATTGAGTACCCTGGTAAACTAACAGATGGCGCTGAATTTAATACGTAGTGACATAAATAGCCACCGAGGAAGGTTTTTGCCAAATTAACTCTAAGTTTAGATGAGGGGGTACGGACATCAACAAATTTAATTGAATAATTATGTCGATTTAATAATATACAACAAAATTAAACGACAGTAAATTAATTACCCCTCATTGCACAGTGCCATCTTTTTCACGACTACCCTAAAAAGAGAGAGAGAGAGTGTATTGTGTTTTCAGCGTTCGTGTTTGCATGTAGGTATATTATATTTATTTATCTGAGTTTCTTTATTACACCTTAACTTCTGAATGCCTTAACCTTAGCCCAACGTACGTGACACGCTGTACGCTTACCAAAGCCGTAGCCATAGTCAAACCTTCGGACCAGTGCCGGATTAACCAATAAGCAAAACAAGCACGTGCTTAGGGCACCACGTTGAGGGGGGGGGGGGGGGGGCACCAAAATGCCAGGTTGAAAAAGTAGAACAAATTTTAAAATTAGGGACAGACTAGACGTGTGCGCCGATTAAAAAATGATCGGCGGCGGCGTTTGCCAAAAAATCGGCGGCGGCGGCGTGTTTTCGGCGTGAAATCGGCGTGACCTTGACTTTCAAGTTTCTTAAGAAAAATCATTAATTTGTTGTTTTTCTTGAAAATTTGATCAATGCACGTTGCTGGGCAATAAATTACGTATAGTTTGAATATGCTGTGAGTAAAATAGGGCTTGTAAATGAATATAGGATAGGTATAATAACTTGATTTCCTTAGTAACTGGCTTTCATTAAGAGGTTTCCTGCTCCCAATGACCTTCGATCTAATCTGTAACTCTCCGTTTTCTCAAGCTTTCCATGGCTTATCCTATTAAAAATGACGTACTTTTTACTTTAACAAAACAGAACTTCATATATCCTTGACATTTGCTAGACATAGTACACTGCTATGGCTTCTTTTTAATGGTTTTCTTGTCGTACAAGCACCAGGCACACTGAGACGTATCTTATTTCTCGTTTTCTCATTGCTGAGGCTCGCGACCACATGTAATTTGTCTCCATTTCGTGCGGTCATCAGCCGTATGGACTGCACGGTGCAGACTGCTGCAAGCCGACCTCTCCATAGCGTTCGACCATCTCACACATGCTCCAACTCGAGCACGATTGCCATTCATTCGGCTTAAATTAATGTGTTTCTCCACATCATGCGTTGGATGATATATCCGAAGATGCTAAGGGCTCACCCATGGCATGTTTGGAATAGATGAGTGGCGATATAGAGCTCTTTCAGAATGGAGAAGTTTGTTCTTCTAGCTGTCCAAGGTATAAGCAGCACTAGCAGCAGCGTTCGTTAACAGTTGACGGTGAATACTTAGGGTTACTCAGTTACTTTAATTGGTGTGTCAAATAGTTTCTGCAACTGGCTATTCAGGTTCATTTAATTAATGATTGATGTATATTTGACAACTGTAACATAAATAATACAAAAAATCTATATTGTAATCCAAAAACCAACTTAGAATAGCTAATTAACAACACTCAAGGTCACGCCGATTTCACGCCGATCATTTATCGGCGGCGGCGGCGTGGTCAAAAAGTCCGGCGGCGGCGGCGCGCCGGCGCGGCGCACACGTCTAGGACAGACACATCGTTTTTACCACACGATTTTTTTTAGCTGTCCAAAAGCTAATTTGCAAAAATAATGGCGCGTAATTCTTTGGGAAACAATCGGTAGCAGAAGAGTCGTGATTAGATGCATAGATTCGATTTCAACCCACTCTTTTGCGGTTCGGCGTTAGGTCTTATGCAAGGCCTTCTGCCTTACGCCAAAGTTGATCTTCTGCCTTAATTACACTTGGGCGTGGCTCCAAATCCAAGCTTTCCTCTTTCGCAGCTGGGCCTACTGCCTTGCTCACACTTCGCCAATTCAATTCACTTGGTCAATTCCAAGTCTGCTTTCTTGCATCTTTTATTCATGAAAACAACCTCGCTGAGACACTTAAATATCGAGCCCTATGCGAAGCTAGGCTGATAGAAAACTGTCCCATCCCTCCTTTCTATGAAATCCTGGATTTGCGCCTGGTTGGGACTAAAAGTAAAATTGCGTTTAATATCGAAAAATTTTAGCGCTCGCTTCGCTCGCGTTTTTAATCACTTTCTAAGGTATGATAAAGGTGACATTCGGGTGACGACTGCAGCAGCATTACTCTGTTGCAACGTTACTGCTGCGGTACTGTCAATTTTCGTCATAAAATGATGTGACTGATTTCCATACTAAAAGTAAAAATGTACAACTGTCTATCAAATTGCGTTTTTATATCGAAAAATTTTCGCGCTCGCTTCGCTCGCGTTTTCAATCACCCTCTAAGATATGATAAAAGTGGCATTCGGGTGGCGACTGCAGCAGCATTACTCTGTTACAACGTTACTGCTGCAGCACTGTCAATTTTCGTGATAAAATGATGTGACTGATTTCTATACTAAAAGTAAAAATGTACAACTGTCTATCAAATTGCGTTTTTATATCGAAAAAATTTCCAGCTCGCTTCGCTCGCGTTTTCGATTACATTCTCACCTAAGATATGATAAAGGTGACATTCGGGTGGCGAATGCAGCAGCATTAGGTACTCTGTTGCAACATTACTGCTGCGGCACTGTCAATTTTCGTGATAAAATGATGTGACTGATTTCCATTCTCAGCTGTAATGTTGCAATGAACTTCACTCAATTTACCAAAAAGAATAATGTAATCTTAATGACCCTAGGGAGAGGAGGCACCATTGTCTAGAAATGCTTAGGGCATCAAAATATATCTTAATCCGGCAGTGCTTCGGACTTAACCCGACGTAAGTGTCGCGCTATACGCGTTCCAAAGCACGGCGCCCTCATACTAAAAGTCAGGCGTGGACCGACGTACCTGACACGCTGTTCGCATTCCAAAGCCGGGCGCCTCCGGCGCCCTCATACTCAGAGCGTCGGGCGTAACGTACGCGTTTCAAAGCTGGGCGTCTTCGGCGCCCTCATACTAAAAGAGTCACGCTGACACGCTGTACGCTTGCCAAAGTTGGGCGCCGAAGGCACCCTCATACTCAAAGCGTCGGGCTACGCCCGACGCACGTGGCACGCTGTACGCGTTACAAAGCCGGGCGCCTTCGGCGCCCTCATTCTAAAAGTGTCGGGCGTAGACCGACGTACGTGATACGCTGTACGCGTTCCAAAGCCGGGCGCCTTCGGCGCCCTCATACTCAAAGCGTTGGGAGTAGCCCGATGCACGTGGCGTGCTGAATGAGTTCCAAAGCTGGGCTCCTTCGGCGCCCTCATACTAAAAGAGTCGGGAATTGCCCGACGTATGTGGCGCACTGCACGCGGTCGAAAGCTGAGCAACTTCGACTTTCTCATACTATAAGAGTCGTGCGTAGTCGGACTACTTCAAATCGCGCTCTAAAAGGTATGAAACAATAAGATATAATTATTTTAAGAAATTATCATGCAGGAAATTATAAATGTTATAATTTTTTGAATAAAAAAATACAGCGTAATGTAATTTACTATTTTTTATATATTTAGCAGCTTACTGACACAAACCCAGTGAACGCATATATTTAGTACTAGCTGTGCCCGCGGCTCCGCCCGCGTGGAATTCGGTTTGTGTCAGTAAGCTGCTAAATATATAAAAAATAGTAAATTACATTACGCTGTATTTTTTTATTCAAAAAATTATAACATTTATAATTTCCTGCATGATAATTTCTTAAAATAATTCTATCTTATTGTTTCATACTTTTTAGAGCGCGATTTGTAGTAGTCCGACTACGCCCGACTTTTTTAGTATGAGAAAGTCGAAGTCGCCTAGCTTTGGACCGCGTGCAGTGCGCCACGTGCGTCGGGCTTAGCCCGATGCTTTGAGTATGAGGGCGCCTTCGGCTCCCAACTTTGGCAAGCGTACAGCGTGTCACGTACGTCGGGTTACGCCCGACGCTTAGAGTATGAGGGAGGCGCCCGGCTTTGGAACGCGTTCGTCGGGCTACGCCCGACACTTTTAGTATGAGGGCGCCAACGGCGCCTGGCTTTGGAACGCGTACAGCGTGCTACGTGCGTCGGGCTTAGCCCGATGCTTTGAGTATGAGGGTGCCTTCGGCGCCCAACTTTGGCAAGCGTACAGCGTGTCACGTACGTTGGTCTACGCCCGACTCTTTTAGTATGAGGGCGCCGAAGACGCCCAGCTTTGAAACGTGTACGTTACGCCCGACGCTCTGAGTATGAGGGCGCCGGAGGCGTCCGTTTTTGGAATGCGTACAGCGTGTCACGTACGTCGGTCTACGCCTGACTTTTAGTATGAGGGCGCCGAAGGCGCCCGGCTTTGGTAACCATACAGCGTGTCACGTAAGTCTCTTTTAGTATAAGAAAGTCGAAGTCGCCTGGCTTTGGACCGCGTGCAGCGCGCGACGTTGTCGGGCTACGCCAGATTCTTTTAGTATGAGGGCGCCGAAGGCGCCCGGCTTTGGAACGCGTATACAGCGCGACACGTACGTCGGGTTAAGTCCGAAGCAGTGCCGTATAAAGATATTTTAATGCCCTAAGCATTTCTAGACCATGGTGCCCCCTCTCCCTAGGGTCATTAAGATTACATTTTTTTTTTGGTAAATTGAGTTCATTGCCGCATTACAGCTGAGAATGGAAATCAGTCACATTATTTTATCTCGAAAATTGACAGTGCCGCAGCAGTAATGTTGCAACGGAGTACCTAATGCTGCTGCAGTCGCCACCCGAATGTCACCTTTATCATATCTTAGGTTATAATGTAATTGAAAACGCGAGCGAAGCGAGCGCGAAAATTTTTCGATATAAAAACGCAATTTGATAGACAGTTGTACATTTTTACTTTTAGTATGGAAATCAGTCACATCATTTTATCACGAAAATTTACAGTGCTGCAGCAGTAACGTTGTAACAGAGTAATGCTGCTGTAGTCGCCACCCGAATGTCACCTTTATCACATCTTAGAAAGCGATCGAAAACGCGAGCGAAGCGAGCGCGAAAATTTTTCGATATAAAAACGCAATATGATAGACAGTTGTACATTTTTACTTTTAGTATGGAAATCGGTCACATCATTTTATGACGAAAATTGACAGTAACGTTGCAACAGAGTAATGCTGCTGCAGTCGCCACCCGAATGTCACCTTTATCATACCTTAGAAAGATATTAAAAACGCGAGCGAAGCGAGCGCGAAAATTTTTAGATATAAAAAACGCAATTTTACTTATAGTCCCAACCAGGCGCGAATCCAGGATTTCATACAAAGAAGGGGTGTGACAGTTTTCTATCAGCCTAGCTTCGCATAGGGCTCGATATTTAAGGATTTCAGCGAGGTTGTTTTCATGCATAAAAGATGCAAGAAAGCAGAGCTTGGAATTGACCAAGAGAATTGAATTGGCGAAGTGTGAGCAAGGCAGTAGGCCCAGCTGCGAAAGAGGAAAGCTTGGATCCACGCCCAAGTGTAATTAAGGCAGAAGATCAACTTTGCCGTAAGGCAGAAGGCATCGCATAAGACCTAACGCCGAACCGCAAAAGAGTGAGAGAGAGTGAAACCCAGATAAATAAATATATACCTACATACAAACACGAACGCTGAAAACACAATACACTCTCTCTCACTTTTTTCGGGTAGTCGTGAAAAAGATCACTGTGCAATGAGGGGTAATTAATTTACTGTCGTTTAATTTTGTTGTAAATCGATATAATTATTAAATTAAATTTGTTGATGTCCGTACCCCTCATCTAAACTTAGAGTTAATTTGGCAAAAACCTTCCTCGGTGGCTTATTCATGTCACTACGTATTAAATTCAGCGCCATCTGTTAGTTTACCAGGGTACTCAATAGTGGTAGCACATATTTGAAAAAAGTTTGCCCCTCCTTCCTAAGTAGCGCCATAAGATTCAAGGGCAAACTTGAATCAAGCGAGTGTTGTGGCTACCCCCCCCCTTTTAAGGGTTGAATTTTTATAGCCTATAACCTGGCCGGAGATTTTCTCGATAGATTAGTAAAGTTTGCATCAAAATCCGTTCAGCCGTTTTCACGTGATGCGCGTTCAAATAAACAGACAAACAGATAAACAGATAAACAGACAAACAGACAAAAATTCTAAAAACTGTTGGAACGTGTTCTGTTATCGATTCTAAGTATCCCCAGCCAACTTTTTTTCAAATATCTTCCATGTACAGACTTTCTACCCTCTACAGCTTTATTATATGTATAGATAGAAAATTCCTAAACCAAGCACAAGTTAATAAAATAGTCTACTTCATTTGGCATAACACCATCCCTATTATCCTCGCAATTTAAAAAGTCGTATGTTGTTATGAAAGTCGTAGGCAGTTGTTACGTTTTAGCTTAGCACGGTAGTATTGAAAACAAATCGTCATGTTTATTCCAAATTTTACTGAAGTTATCTGTTTACTACAAGTGAAAAGTGATTCCACTATCCTTGGTATAAACTAAAATAACTTCTTCACTACTTCACGACACATGAAGACATTTTTAATTACAAAAAAACGTTGCTTTTATAAATCAATTTAGCCATCCGTCACTGACTGTCATCTCGGACGAACTGAAGTTGCGAATCGAATAGTTTGTAAGCACCGCCTACAATCGAATAGTTTACGTTGGGTCATAACTGAGCGGACAGAATACTTCCATGTATATCAGTTCGCTGCACAAACCGAATTCCACGCGGGCGGAGCCGCGGGCACAGCTAGTAATTTATAAAAATGTAACTCTTTATAAAACTTTTAAGGTACTTAAATTCCATTTGGTTGTCATTTGTATTTAAGAATTACTGGCAATTTGAAAATTGTATGTCTAACATTATTTGAATTTTTGGCCAAGTGATTTTTCGGATCATAATTTTAAACGGTTTTCAATATGCCCTCAGCGAACAAATGAAACTTACAATGGGCTTCTGTTATTTTTTTATGAACAGTTCATCGTACGCTCGTTTGCAGTTAAAAATTAAATATGAAAGTCACTTTCATTTTATCCCATGGGTGATCTTATAGAAGCATGTCATTCCAAAGCGACGTCAAAAATTAAAATCGCATTTGTGCTGTTAATTAAAAAGACTGCCAAAAAAGTTGCATATCGGCAGATTTCGACATTCCTAAATATTCATATGACAACAGTAAAAAAAACTTTTATATATGTCGGAGAATGGCTGAAATGTGCCATCTATCGCCTTCAAGAGGCGTTTTATCATTAACTAGTCATTTTTGCTGTCAGTTTTGCATATTGCATGAATAATAATAGCTAAGTAAGCAGTTTGGTTTTATGATATTGACATAAGCTATTGCAGCGCGTCGGGCATGTTTGCCGACGCGGCCGTCGACGATTTTTATGCGATAATACGCAAAAAGTCGGCGTCCGTCATACGACGTGTGCGAGGGAGCGGCAACAGCATCCTGCAGATGATCGCGGACAGGTTGGATTCGCCCGTCCTCGGCCGCTTCATGGATCTGCATGTTATGAGGAGGCCATGGGATGCATGAGGCGTCAGAGGGGGGTGGTCGCGTGTATTTTTGTGTTGTTAGGTACTTGTTATTTTATAATTTAATTTTAGTTCTATTTTTTATGTGCTCTTTCTCTCCTGTCTTTTTACAAATAAACTAACATAGTTGTTAAGTTAAGAGTTACTAACCATATTATGGAACTTGTTTTCTGAAATAAATGATTTTTATTTTTATTGATTTATTTATAAGAGACAAAACGTGAACTTCACATCCCTTTCAAAATAACAGTAATGATACCATTGAGAATAGTTTATTTGAGAGGTTCATCACATGAGTTGGCGGTCGCAACCGGATCCTGAGTTGTTCAGAGGGCGTTTGAGGGCTGGGTGCTGGAGGGCACAGTCCTATTCGTAACTGCAATTGCGGGGTTTCGGCCAGGCGATGAGGTTAGCTGTGTGTTGGAACCAATATGTTGTAAAGTCAAGTTGTTGGTACTGTTATTGAGAAGGTGGCGCTGAACTTGTTCATTCACGACAATGATCTATGTGCGTGTTATTGAAAGAATTGCCTGTCAGTATTCAAAAGTTATGGAAGAACTTACTTTGGTCAGGTAGGCCGAGCAATTGAGCTTAGATACCTCAGATTGTTGTATTCTGTCCGCAGATGTATGCAGTGATGCATACAATGTCAGGATGCCGTGGTGGTGCAGATGAACAGCGCTCTACAGTTTCTTTTGGAAGAAGAGATCAGATTTCTACTGAAGAAATCTGATCTTCGCTCTAGTCTACCAGTGAGAATCACAAAGGAGGATAATGTACGGAGGGACCCGTACAATGCCAGGTTGGCCGTGTCGGAGAATGGCTGAAATGTGCCATCTATCGCCTTTAAGAGGCGTTTTATCATGCAAACCTTGACAAATAGAGCAAACTAGGGTGTTATACGTACACCTGAGTGGCGTTCGACGCAGTTATCGCCAAGACGTCATAGAGTGCGCTGTTAAAAACAATTGAAGCCCAGAACAATTGAAGTTATGCTGTCAATCAATCTTCAGAGGAAGCACGATGAGAACGAACGGGAGAAGATGACGTCTGTGGCGGCTCCTGGGTCAAATCCACTGGTTTCCCCAAAATCGCCATACAAAAAGGACTTTGGGATTATGAGCCGTGTGCATTACAGAATGATTACTTTCAAAAGAAAATTTATGTGCGTGTTCAGTTTGAGTTTAAGTATGCATTAAAACAAATATTGACTGTCTAGATGCGACAGTTTTCTCTATTCCCGACATTTTCAGTGCAACCCTCGTAAAACATGATTAGGTACTTATAGATTCATCATCTTCCTCCCGTTGTCCTGGCATTTGCCACGGCTTATGGGAGCCTGGGGTCCGCTTGGCAACTAATCCCGAGAATTGGCGTAGACACTAGTTTTACAAAAGCGACTGCCATCATACCCTCCAACCCAGAGGGGAAACTAGGCCTTATTTGGATTAGTCCGGTTTTCTCACGATGTTTTCCTTTACCGAAAAGCGGCTAGTAAATATCAAATGATAAGTATTTCGTACATATTATATTCCCTAAAAACTCATAGGTACGAGCCGGGATTCAAACCCGCGACCTCCGGATTGAAAGTCGCACGCTCTTACCGCTAGGCCACCAGCGCTTCGTGATTACTTATAGGTTATAAAACGTGATGGTTTGCAAAATTGTGTCAATCGTATTTCAAAAGGGCTTGCAGTTAAAGATCTACAGGGATATAGTTTTGTTTTTCAGTGATGCAAAGTCGCCTCTCAGTTTTAAGTACATCGGAATGCTGAGTTTCATGTTAAGCTCCATCGGCTGTTGGCCGCACAGGCAGTTCGGCCGGCGCCGGCTGGACTTTATACTGTCCATGTACAATATGCTGTTGATCGCCATAGCCATGGCTTTACCGAGTTTGGGTGCAACCTACATCTGGTACAAGAGAGAGACGATTTCGTTCTTCGATGCGGGGCACGTGCTTTTATGCATGTTTTTAGAATTCTTGTTTTTGGTAAGTGCTTGATCATCATTATATCAACCCTGTATAACCTACTATTGAGCATAGGCCTCTAGTACGCCACTTGTCCCAGTCCTAACCTAATCTCATCCAGAAGTGACCCGCTATCTTCCGAATGTCGTCCACCCAACGAGTCTTTTAATTTAATTTAAGCGTTTTAAAATCAAAACTTATTTACATAAATATGGTTATGATACCTCTATTACTTAGCAAATAATAAGATTAAAATCAAACTGATTTGCTGGAGAAAGAAACAAAGTAACAACGCAACCATATACTGTGGGTTTTATAGAATTATAAATGGTCTTCTAGCTATTGAAAATAATAATAATAATGAAACATTTCACAGAGCTTATATCTGTATTTGTTTCTATAAGTCTTCACTTAAAATAATTCACCTTTGGTACAAGTTATTGTTTTATTCTATTCTTCAACTGCACTACTATTTAATTATGCATAATCAGTTTTTCATTGTCGAATTTAATCGTTATTCCAGCAAAGGTTATTTATGGCTTGGACGGCTAAATATCAAGAAATAGTAAAGGATTATTTACTAGAATTCCACTTGTTTTACTTCAAGAATCGAACGCAGTACGCTTCGAAGTTTTGTTTCCGCAAGTGTCTAGTTTTCAATATGACCGAAAATCTTAAAATGCCAGGAGTCATTAAATGTGTTCTTTGTAATAATATTTACTGTACAATTAAATTTAATCTTGGGGTATTTAGGCGTATTATGACTGTTTTAATTTTTAGATATTCTTCAATGAAATAAATTTTATTTTGTCTTATCGCATCTTACGTTATTGGTATTCTGTTTAGATACATACGCAGATCCACAACATATCAACGATATTCACATTTTACATGATCTGTCAGATGTTCTGTGGGTTATGCCTGTTCGCTTTCATGCCGTGGTACAACAACTACAACAACGGAATGTTCGGCCCGGACCGGCCCGCCAACCGCACTTTTGAGCAAGCTGTCTACTTTCACTGCTTCACCGAAGACGTGTATACCACCATTGAGGGATACTGGGTTCTCTTTGTATTCAATATTCCTACCACCTACAACACTTCGTGTGGCGTCGTGGCCTTCGACCTTCTGATCTCCCTTATAATCTTTCAAATTTGGGGGCATCTTAAAATTTTGAAGCACAATTTGTCAAGCATAATTCCGAAGGACGGCATGTATTCACCAGAAGAGAATATGAGAGTCCGAGAGATATTAAAGGAAATCATCGAACACCACAAATTTATCATAAAGTAAGTTTCAAGAAAATGTTATTTAACTCGAAATATACAGGGTGATTCATGAGACGTGAGCAGGACTAATCCTGCACACTCAGTAACTGATAATTGATCGATCACCGTCGTGTTTAGGTGAAACAACGACACTTTTCCCTATTTTTAACTTTATGGTGAGGGCAAATTTAACTCTCTACAATCATGATTACCCTACAAGACCTAATAAACATAAAACCTCTTTAACCGTAATGACAGCATTTTGATTAGGAAGAAAATAAACTGTCAAACTTGAGTGAGATACTAGTTTTCAAAAGTAACCAGACCGTGATGACAGTGATGACATTCAATTTGACACAGAATATCGGTAGTTTAGTATTCTAATTTTAGGGTGACCATGCATGTCGTAAATAAATTTATATTTTTTTTTCAACACGAGTAGAAAATTAACGTTAATCTTACTAATACTGAGACGAAACAGTTGCTTATAATTTACAAAATGCGCAGTGTTAGTCCTGCTCATGTCTCCTGAATCACCCTGTATTGATACAAGTACGATGGTCTAAAGAGGATTCAGGAGGTCGAAACTGTCGGAGAAAACCGGAGTTTTTTCTGTGGACTTTACGAAAGATTTGGGTACATTTTCTAAGACTTTCATCGTAAAAATTTTAAGGAATAGAAGTTTTTTAACATGTCATTATTCTTAAAGTATAGTTTGTGCGGAAAGAGAAGAGTCGTGAAATGTATTGGGCCTCATACATTCCACGACTCTTCTCTTTCCGCACAAACTATACGAACATTTGGCTTATTACCTTTGTTTTACGATGTCGACAGGAAAATCGAATAACTTGAACTCATACAAAATGTTTTAGACTGAGGTATGTTTTGCAATAGTGATAGCCTGTCAATCCCTAATGATATTTTTTATTTAATCAATATGCTATTTACTGCACAAAAGAAAATATAATCGTACAGAAGGCGGACTAAATACTATGTGACAGTCTTTATCAGCCCAAGTAGCACAGATAGCTCTATAACTACTCACTTTTAGTTCTATCTAACGCTCTGTGCGTATTAAGACACTTATAACAGCACACTCGTGGTCCTACAGCTGTATAATAGATTTCAGTGATATTTATATAGCTTAGGGCTGATTAAAAGCTGCATTACGGCTCTGAAAACTACCATTAATACGCAAAGAGTGATATAAAGGTATATTTGCTACGAACCTATACAGCTTTAAGGGTTATCAAATGCTTTAACCGTTATAAGGTCTGTTTAGTGGATAAAATTACGCCATGTACTGTATAAGGAGGTAATTGTGGACTTTTATTACGTTGACTTATTAAGGGAGCACAAGTGAACTATTATGAAGCTAATAGACGTATAATGGAAAACATGTGGCACATTATACAGCTTTTCGCTTAACATGTTTACCGCTAAGCAGCTTTTATTACGCTGACTTTTAAGGGACCACGAGTGAACTAATATGAAGCCAATAGACGCATAATGGAACACCTGTGGCGCATAATACAGCTTATCGCTGAACGTGTTTACCGCTAAGCAGCTTTTATTACGCTGACTTTTTAAGGAAGCACGAATGAACTATTATGAAGCCAATAGACGTATAATGGAACATACGTGGCGCATAATACAGCTTATCGCTGAACATGTTTACCGCTAAGCAGCTTTTATTACGCTGACTTTTAAGGGAGCACGAGTGAACTAATATGAAGCCAATAGACCTATAAATGAAACACATGTGGCGCATAATACTGCTTATCACTGAAGATGTTTGCCGCTAAAGCAGCTTTTATTTTGCTGACTTATTATAAGGGAGAACGAGTGAACTGTTATGAAACCAATAGACGTATAATCGAACACATGTGGCGCATAATACGGCTTAGCGCTGAACATGTTTACCGCTAAGCAGCCTATTATACTACCATTGAGACTGTGTGTATAGCGGCTATTTAAACGTTCACAAGATACCTTATAACTGTTTAGAGGTTCACTAGTGTATCGAAAGAACGACTTGGACTTTATAGTGGTTCACTTAAGTATCTTAATCAGATATATAACAGTCGTATGCTGCATATTAGAATTTTAACGGTTCACGTTGCTTTTTAACATTGACCGCCATTTTATTGTATATAACCTACAAAATTTAAATTACTTTTCCAAGTTTTAAGGGCAACAATAACGTTTTGTGCATGAGTTCTTAACCTAAATCACTAGTTTAGCACTTCCTATAACGTATTATTAACTTTTTATCTCATAATTCCGTCCAAACCACTAAAATAGTTTTTACACAATAGCTTATTTATATCATTAATTTAGATAAATCCTGATTATTCTCGTGGCGCATTGAAATTTTCTTAGATAATGTATATATATAATGTCAATAAACTTGCATTCCCAAACATCTTTCTCACATTAATATATAAAAGATCATGTACTAACATTTAACTAAACACTTTAACAAAATGACTTATGGTGTTGTTGCGCTAAAGGTTTTTGCTTCAATATAAATATGTTTTTTAAGGCAGAGGTGTAAAAGTATGTTAATAATTATCTTTTATTCAGCCCAACGTCAATCTTTCCCGGTATTAGGGCGCACATGTGACATATTAACTGAATAAAGGGTAACTGGTGGTCTCTTACCCAGTCAATATACACCTCTTATAACTCCTGTTACCCCTTATAATTCCATTAAATTGCTGCTACAATGCTCTTAAACAGCTATGTGAACTTAAGGCTGCATAATTTGTGCCCATTTAAGAGTTATAAAAGCTGAAAAGAGGCTTATACAGCTCTTATGCAGCTTTTTTATTCCAGCTTCAAGCGTATTCGTACTTCATTATGCGGCTGCTATACAGCTAATCTGTGCTACTTGGGAGTGTACCAGTCAACCTTTGGGCAAAGCAGATAATTTAACTAATGATGTTATGCTATGCTCTCTCCTGACCGATTTCGGCCACAGCCACTGTGTGCTCTGGAGTAGGCAATTTTTAACTCGTGTTATTAGAGTGTAGCTGATCCACTCTCTGGTGCGCCCTTAAGTGGCTCACGTACCCTATCTTCTTGCTAAATACTCGAGCGCATTTTGGGCACGTCAGCACACCACCTAAATAATTGTGTTGTTGTGTGTATCGGTAATGATGTTAATGATGGTTTTAAGAAATAGCTTTTTAGCGATAAGACGCCTGTTGTTTGCTTCTTCTTAATTTTCTGTATTATTTGTATTGTTTTCTGTATTGAGGTGTGCTCTTTTTTTTTCTCTTTGTCTGTTACCTATTTTTTATGCCACGAATAAACTATTTCTATTTCTATTTCAGTAATGCACTATAGTATTGTATAATTTCATTACAGGTTTGTGGACAAGTGCTCCAACGCTTTAAGTGAGGAATTGTTTGTATTTTATATGATGATGCAACTCCTGACCTGCACATGTTTGCTTGAGGTTTCCTCTCTGACGACAGACGCGCTGGCTAAATACGGATCGATCACTCTAGTGGTGCACCAACAATTGATTCAAGTTTCTATACTTTTCGAAATGATAAGTGCTAAGGTAATAGCAGTTCTTGTGTTGTCAGACTTGAATCCGTCCGGCGAAAGTACAATTCATATATTACTGGTCAGGCTTGATATGACTTCCGCTTAGTATGACGTATTTGTCATATTCCTTCGACGTCATTATATACGGATTCTACTGTAACTACACCAGTAATTTCACTTAGCGCCACTTGCACCACACTAACCCGGGGCTAATCGGTTAAACTGTTAACAAAGTGTCGAATTGTACTGGTCTTATCTTCTTATTGTTTTCGGGGGCCCTTGATACACTTCGACCCATAGGGATCTTTTGTGCAATTACCCCCTAGAGAAGATCAACTACTCAAGAGCTTCTCCCACCAAATTGTTCTGGGGGTGTATTCGAGAACGGACATTTGACGTATCAGGGGGATATCCAGTTGATGCGGATAAATCATGACTTGTGGAATCGCGTACAATCACCACCTGTCAGTGAACTCTATCCACACTAGAGGTGGGGGTGTTGTACTGAAATAGTTTTTGGGACAGGTTTTTCTTAATGGACGACTTTTTGTTTGTCGAGTATTTAAAAGCACGGACTCTATTTTTCGAAATATAACAAATATGAAGTTGCCAACACCTCGTACCTCCATTCTTATCTTTACTTTAAGTAAAATATTTTTTTGTTAACAGACAGTCGTCTGGGTGTCTGTTGGATAAAAAAATAATGGAAATAATTTTTACATTGTTAATATGTCATTTGATTAATGGCCTTGACTCAAAACGTCACGATACGTCAGATCCCTACTAATGAAAAGTCGATATTTGCATAAATAACCCTTATTTGTAAGTCGCTTAAGTACGGTAAACACGTAAATTGCCTATTTGGGGTGGTACACGTAAAACTGGTATTTTCATGGAAACGTACTTTTGGTACGCATTTTGCCAACGTGTCCCAGCTCTAGTTAGGATCACAATGTATCGCAAGTTGTTACATTTGACAACTTGTGATCGTAACTGTCAATGAAACTAGACTTTTTTGTCGATGGGTATGGCTGCCATATTTGGATTTATGACATTCAAAAGGGGATCCTACGGCATAGAGTAAACTGCATGCTCATTTTTCTACAATACTTTGATTCTTCTACTGGACGCAAGATGGAGTTAGCAGTCAAATTTCGATCTTGGCGTTATAAAAATAAACCGCAAGAACATGACATGCAGTTGCGTGGGTGTAGATCTATCATGAAATGAACATGTGACAATTGTCTATGATTAAAAACATAATTGACAAATAACATAAAGCAAATTTACATATACTTTCTTCAAAATGGCAAAAAGAAAACAGATTTATTATAAACATACTTACAAATCATATAGGTAAAAAGGCCCGGCTATTAACAATTAACTTGTTGTAATGTAACTATCTTAACCAATTACTTTTCTGTGAAGTAAAATATCATGAGGAAGATGGAGTAGCCACAATAAGGTACTATATATTTTTCCCCTCTGGGTTAGATGGCAGGGAGAGATAGTGAAGAATGCGGCAAAATAAGAACTTATTGTGATGTTAGACTACTTTTCTTTTATAAAATTTTAAGTTGTCACAACAGCAAGCTAAAAGCCCTAACGCTACGTCTTACGTAGGCGAACAACGCGCGAACGCGGCGCGGCGCGGCGCGGCGAAATCAATCCTTTGATGCCCATAGAAGTGTCCTACGTAAGCGATCTCGTTGCGAACGCGGTGCGGCGCGATTTGCACGCGAATGTCAGGCGGCGCGGCGCGGCGCGGCGCGGCGGCGGCCGCTTTCGCCGCGCCGCGCCGCGCCGCGTTCGCGCGTTGTTCGCCTACGTAAGACGTAGCGTAAGCCATGACCATGAGCCAGGGTATGTTAGGTGCATGATTAGGGGCTAATGGGCTCTGGAAAACCGGTCAGTTCCTTTGATTAATAAATTCGGGTAAAATTCGTAAGAACTAGTGCCTGTGCCATTCTCTATACATTGGACGCTATGCCTAATTAGTTGTTATTAATGTTGAATTTTCAATGGCATATAAGACACCGGTCGTATACCGACTTAGAAATTTGGATTTTATCAGTTTGAATGAATAGCAAACTGGAGAGTTTTAGATTAATTTAAAACTTATTATTTTAGGTATTTTTTGAGGAAAGGTCTTTCACAGACATTGACAGAAAATCGGGAAAACCCGGCCAGATGCGTCAGACCACGCAAAATGGAGGATTCCATGCCTACTTCTTCTACCATGTATAGGTATCCATAATTATGTCATTAAAATACCGTTTCTTCGCAGCACTACACTTCAGTCCTTTTATTAGAAAAGTAATATGTTTAGGTAGGTACCTATATGTAAGTAATTTTGTTCTGTGAAACTTATTTTGTGTTACGAGACTTACGAGTTACTTTAACCTACTCGTATTTGCCACCTTAGTAGCCTCGAATTGGTTGTTATTTGTGGCTTTCCGTAAAATAAGGGTACGTCTTTATGCTTCAAATGCAATAAGGACATTTCATCTGAAATTCGAATAGAAATTGGAAATTCCAGAAGCCACATTTTTACAAGCTTTTATGTAGTTTCACTTTCACTTGCCCCGTTGTCTGTTTGTAACAATTAAGTCTAAAGACCCACTTCTCGGGTGTTCAATTAAGCTGAAAATTTGCATACATTAGTAATCAAGTTTTCACATCAGATGTTTCGAATACGTATAGTTTTTTCAAAGGTTGTCTCCTTTCAATCATAGACAGAGATTCAGACAGTCATTCAATCTTTGTCTTATACTTTACACTAGTACTAGCACCCAAAAGAAAAGGACGACTATAGTTTTCCCGGTTATTACTGACTGACAAATTGGTTTGACCAACTATATAACATTGATGCCTTGATGGATCAAGGCGGTTTGTTTACAGCCTGCCGCGAGACCCGAAAAGCGAAATTTCTTTATCTGCCACTCTATCGCTCGGATATGCAAGAGTGATAGAGTGGTAGGTAGTTAACGAAATTTGGAATTTCGTGTTTCACGGTAGGCCCTTTGTTTGTGGTAATTTTTCCGAAAATACGAATAGAAGTACGCACGATAAACGCCAAAAAGTTGGTATTTAAATATTTATCATTTTATTTAAATCGTCGTCCGTGGTTCTTGCTTGTGTGAGTTATAAGAGATAAGAGATCTTTATTTGCATACCATAGTACAGATGTTATATACATGGACCCTGGAAAGGGTGTAGCAAAATTGGTGGTTAACAATTTAGTTCATTTAGTTATATAGTTAACAATAGTTTTGGTTATTATTACTACTAACTTATACTTAGGTTCGATATTATAATACTTATATATACATTAATAGATGGTCAAGCAAATCTTGTCAGTTACAAAAGGCGCGAAATTCATATTTTCTATGAGACGATATCCCTTCGCGCCTACGTTTTTCAAATTTGCCGCCTTTTTCTACTGACAAAATCTGCTTGACCGACTATAAATGTCACTGTGCCTTCATCTGCGGACTCAACCTTCACGTTATATTTTTTTTAATATTTACGCTGTCATAGTAACGGAAATAATAAACACGATACGTCAATCGAAGTGAAGAAATTTATATCCAATAAAAAAATGCAAAATCATATTATCGCATAGAAATGATTTACCGATTATACAAGTTACATTTAAAAAAAGATGATTATCTTGGAAAGGATACACAGGTGAACAAAGTTAAAGTTAAATAGTTAATTTAGGGCTTGTCTGGCACACGCATGCTGCACCTACCACGACCACAGCCCGGCCGTCTCCTACTGCTAATTAAGTTTTACTAGTGCACAATATTTCATGGTCATCATCTCGGATTTAAGACTTTAGCTCAGATTTGTGGCGTACATCCACTTTGGTGGACACGTTCAGAAAAAGGAAAATATTATACAACGTTATGTAAAGAGCTTTATTTTCATATGACCCAAGACTTGTTCGAAGATTTCAGAAACCAATATCCAGCAAGCACCGTTTGGCTCTCTGCTTGAAAGATATGGAAATACAATGCACGTACCTACAATACCTACATATAAATTTATGTAATCATGTGCCGAAGCATATTATTAAGAGGCAAGGGGATGTCCAGTTCTCCATACAAACGTAGTCGCAATTTTCCTCTCTGGATAATATTGATATTATGGAATATGGAATATCAACAAACTAGTGCTCAATGCATTCTACAAATTTAGATTTCAGCTTTTCAGGTTTTGGCATTATTTTCTTCCATCAATCTCACGTTCTTCAGTGTTCATGTGTACAGATTTGTTCAGTTTCAGCACAAATTATAGTTACTTTATAGTTTCAGGAACGCGTGAAAAACGAAAGTTTAAAAGAGAATAAATTTCCGATGGCTGTGGGAATGTATAACAACATTTTAAAGTATCGATATAAGATAATCATCTATAAACTGTTTTCGGCCATAGCGAATACGTTTACCACTAAGAATGTCTCAAAGTAAAAAAAAGAAGTAAGTAAATATTAACTATTAAGCTCATAAGTATACTAAGGTAGAATTGTCTAACAGTTACAAAAAATAAACTATATACTCGTACATACTTACTTACTTTCTTCTTGGGAATAATAATTTTTGATCAATAATAGGTAGTTGAAATATACCAAGCACTGTAAGTTTAGGGTTCCTAGCTAGCTATAATTGCAAAAACGGAACCCTTAAAGTTTCGTCATGCTTGTCCATATGCCACAGCAATTTTACTCAAAAACTATATTATAATGAAATTTGGAAAGTAGGTATTTTTAATTTTGTAAACCACTACTTACTCGTAGGTTAGAATTTCAACCGGTTGGCGGTGGTGAACCGATTTAGAATTTTTTTTGAAAGTATAGGTATATGTAGTTCCAAGTTGGTCCCGTTTTTATCAAATCCCATTCTAATGATGGGTCTATCCGAACTCCTGGAATCTTATAAGTAGGCATACATATAGCGATTTTTGTGTTTTCATCAATAAAGTAAGTATTTACGTTCAGAAAAAGTGACATTTAGTGAAGTGGATCTGCTCATAGGAGGTTTGTTTTTAGGGTTCCATACCTCAAAAGGAAAAAAAACGGAGCCCTTGTGGAGTAGTGTGTTTGTACCGGTCCGGGGCCAGAACTTTTCCGCTAGAGGGCGCCAGTATGTATGCGTAAGGTAGTGACAATTTAGTTCACCCTACTCCCCGCGAGATGGCGCCACTGTCTATGCGCAACGTTAGTTCCAAAGGTCTCCGCTAGATGGCGCCACTGGTTAGTTCACTCTACTCCCCGCTAGAGGCGCCACTGTGTATGCGCAACGTTAGTTCCGAAATTATCCGCCAGCCCCGCCGGAGGGCGACAGTATGTATGCGCCGCTGGTTAGTTCACTCTACTCCCCGCTAGAGGCGCCACTGTCTATGCGCAACGTTAGTTCCTGAAATTTCCGCCAGCCCCGCTGGAGGGCGACAGTATGTATGCGCAAGGTTAGTTCTAAAAATCCCCCGCCAGAGGGCGACAGTATGTATGCGCAACGTTAGTTCCAAAAATCCTCACCAGCCCTGCCTGGGGGCGACAGTATGTATGCGCAACGTTAGTTCCAAAAATCCCCGCCAGCCCCGCTGGAGGGCGACAGTATGTATGCGCAAGGTTAGTTCTAAAAATCCCCCGCCAGAGGGCGACAGTATGTATGCGCAACGTTAGTTCCAAAATTCCTCACCAGCCCTGCCTGGGGGCGACAGTATGTATGCACAACGTTAGTTCCAAAAATCCCCGCCAGCCCCGCTGGAGGGCGACAGTATGTATGCGCAACGTTAGTTCTAAAATTCTCCCGCCAGAGGGCGACAGTATGTATGCGCAACGTTAGTTCCAAAAATCCTCACCAGCCCTGCCTGGGGGCGACAGTATGTATGCACAACGTTAGTTCCAAAAATCCCCGCCAGCCCTGCCAGAGGGCGACAGTATGTATGCGCAACGTTAGTTCTAAAAATCCCCACCAGCCCTGCCTGGGGGTGACAGTATGTATGCGCAACGTTAGTTCCTAAAATTTCCGCCAGCCCCGCTGGAGGGCGACAGTATGTATGCGCAAGGTTAGTTCTAAAAATCCCCCGCCAGAGGGCGACAGTATGTATGCGCAACGTTAGTTCCAAAACCATCCGCTATGAAATGTTTAGATGTCTCCACTTTGTATGTGAGTTGTTGAATCGCTTAAATGAATAGATATCGCTAGTGGCGCCTTCGTCGGTGGACACCGCTAGTTAATTCCAAAAATCCCCGCCAGCCCCGCCAGAGGGCGACAGTATGTATGCGCAACGTTAGTTCCAAAAATCCCCGCCAGCCCCGCCCAAGGGCGACAGTATGTATGCGCGACGTTAGTTCCAAAAATCCCCGGCTGAGGGCGACAGTATGTATGCGCAACGTTAGTTCCAAAAATTTCCGCCAGCCCGGCCAGAGGGCGACAGTATGTATGCACAACGTTAGTTCCAAAAATCCCCGCTAGCCCCGCCTGAGGGCGACAGTATGTATGCGCAACGTTAGTTCACTCTACTCCCCGCTAGAGGCGCCACTGTGTATGCGCAACGTCAGTTCCAAAAATATCCGCCAGCCCCGCCGGAGGGCGACAGTATGTATGCGCAACGTTAGTTTCAAAACCATCCGCTATGAAATGAATAGATGTCTCCACTTTGTATGTGAGTTGTTGAATCGCTTAAATGAATAGATATCCCTAGTGGCGCCTTCGTCGGTGGACACCGCTAGTTAGTTCCAAAAATCCCCGCCAGGCCCGCCAGAGGGCGACAGTATGTATGCGCAACGTTAGTTCCAAAAATCCCCGCTAGCCCCGCCTGAGGGCGACAGTATGTATGTGCAACGTTAGTTCTAAACTTTCCCCGCCAGAGGGCGACTGTATGTATGCGCAACGTTAGTTCTAAAACCATCCGCTATGATATGTATAGATGAGCAGCCGTCTGAGTATTTCTAAAAAAGTCCGCAGAGTCAGAGGGGGTTCATGGTAAGTTAAATTAATCTTGGTCAAGCAAATCTAGTCAGTAGAAAAAGGCGGCAAATTTGAAAAATCGTGGGCTAGCAACACTACGTTTGAATAGTTCGAAAATCGTGTGTCATTTATATCTTATCTGTGGAACTGTTTTGTTTACATTTCATCGCTGTTCGATGTACATTCCTGCCTTTTGTTCGTTTCCTAGGGATACCATACTTTAGTTTGCTTTACATTGCTTCTGACATATCCGGCTTGACAGACTATCGATTCGCTTAACAATATAGATGTCGCTAGTGGCGCCTCGTCAGTGGACACCGCTAGTTAGTTCCAAAAACATCCGCTATGAAATTGCAAAAAGGCCCATAATGTTTGTTTTAAAATATGAGACATATATCGGCGTTTTTTTTTTAATACCACGTCAGTGGCAAACAAGCAGACGACCCCGCCTGGCAGTAAGCAGTCACCGTAGCCTATGAACGCCTGCGAATTCTATAGTTTACACGGATGCACTTTTATTTGCGGTTGGTTTTGTCGCTTGTGCTTATCAAATGTATGGAGTTTGTAGTTTACCAACCGTAAAGGGGTTTTTCTTTTATTATACCACATTGGTGGCAAATAAGCATACAGTCCGTCTGATGGTAAGTTGTTACCGTAGCCTTTGGACGCCTGCAACTCCAGGGTGGATACAAGCGCGCTGCCGACTGCCCAAAGATTCAATAACTTTGTTTTAAAATATGAGGCTTATATCGGCGTTTTTTTTAATACCACGTCGGTGGCAAATAAGCAGACGACCTCGCCTGACAGTAAGCAGTCACCGTAGCCCATGGACGCCTGCGAATTCTATTGTTACCACGGATGCATTTTTATTTGCGGTTGGTTTTGTCGCTTGTGCTTATCAAATGTATGGAGTTTGTAGTTTACCGACCGCAAAAAGATCCAGATTTTTTTTTTTATATACTACGTCGGTGGCAAACAAGCATCCGGCTCACCTGATGGTAAGCAGCCACCGTAGCCTTTGGACGCTTGCAAGTTTAGACTTTTGAAACCTATACATCATCATCATCATCATCATCATTATTATCATTAGACCCTCAGGAAAACCTCGACAGGGGACACCTCCGGCCCCCCTGCTCATGTAGTATTTAGGGTTTCTAGCACACTTATTTACGGTTGATTTTGTCTCTTTTGGTTATCAAATGTAGTTTGTAGTTTGCAGACTGCAAAAAGGCCCAGTTTTTTTTTTTTTTTTTTTAAATAATACGTCGGTGGCAAACAAGCATCCGGCTCACATGATGGTAAGCAGTCAACGTAGCCTATGGATGCCTGCAACTTTAGAGTTGTTACATGCGCGTTGCCGACTGCAAAAAGGTTCAATAAGTTTTTTTCTTTTTTTATATACCACGTCGGTGGCAAACAAGCACACGGCCCGTCTGGTAGTGAGCAGTCACCGTAGCCTATGGACGCCTGCAATTTCGAGATGTTACATGCGCGTTGCCGATCGTTGAGATGTAGACCGTGACGTTCGAAAACAAAAAGTCGTATGTGACTGTAAACTTCCATTCACCGTAGAATTTGACAGATAGAGAGAGTTTGATGTATTTGTATGAAATTATAAGCAAATATCAGCCGTCATGAATTAAGTATTGTAACCTTAGTCAGATAATGAAGCTTATTTGAAAGATTATTAACTCTAAGTACTAGAAATAAAGTAGATTTTACTAATGCTGTAATTCTGTAATGCGACATGGTCATGAAACTCGTGCGATGTTGGGGGTATACTCTTCAATCTTTTCAATCGGAATGGTCAGAGGTCAGAGTTCAGAGGTCAGAAAGTCCGTGAGGGACAGAACATACGCAAAGTGACGAAATTGAAAACACGTTTTAATATACCTGACAACATATCAAGCATAACCTACGTAACTTGGTCGGGTTATTTGTTACCTAACATAAACCATACTAAATTCACTGTGGGGAATTTAAAAAAAATGTGATAATGTGACAAGGACAAACAATAATAACGCTTTCTCTGCTACTCCTACTGAAAGATTACATAAGACTATCTCGTTTGGTCATTTCCCCCTCCCGTTCTCCCCTCCAGTTCCAATTATAATATCATAAATGAGATCACAATACCTGCAACCTGTAACTGACGCATACGCTTTCTAAAATTAATTAAAAAATCAGAAAATAACAATGGAGTACGTCATTGAACTCGTTGCGAGGCTGTGGTTTAGTAACAAGGGGTTAGGGTACAATTATAAATGTGGAGATAGCGACGAAACAAATATTGGATTCATCTCATCAATCGAGGCGCTGGCACCTGACGTGGACATTTACAAGTGGGAGGCGGCCCGTACAGATCTCAAGAAGCTGATCAAAGAACTTCTGGAGGAGAGGACCATCCTTCAGTTACACTCGGGATACCATGCGGAGGGGCTTTTGCTGGAGGTGCTAAGAAAACACAACATTAGATCATTCCTCTCCGTGCCTCTTAAACAGAAAACTTTAATCTGGAAAGACGCGGGGGTGTGGTTCGTAGAGGTGACCAACCCGAAAATCATCAAGAGAACTTATGTGTTTTTTGACTTCGAATAAGTGTACGTCTGTGTATGTCTGAATTAAAATAATGTTTAAAAGTGAATGACTATTTATTTATTTACCAATCATTTAGATATTTTATAATGTTCCCAATGCGAGTACAAAAAAGAAATGCAAAAGCTGGTTTTTCAAAATTCGTTGTTAAGGGGCTCCTTGGCGCTAATGACATTCGATCTGAATCCCTTAGTTTTCTAATGTTTTTGAAGTGAGAACTTCTTTAGCGGCGCTGGGCACTTTCTGAGGGGGGAAAAAAAATATAAACTCGAGACAGCGATCACGTGATCGTAACGTTTAGATGACCACTCAATTAGATGGCAATAAAATCAATAAAGAAAAACTCAATGACATTACATGAAAAAGGTTCTAATCTTGTACGGGTTGAAATACGAGGATCTCACAGCTACATTCAAAAGTCTGAACTTGCAAGCGTCCAAAGGCTACGGTGGCTGCTTACCATCAGGTGAGCCGGATGCTTGTTTGCCACCGACGTAGTATATAAAAAAAAAATCTGGATCTTTTTGCGGTCGGTAAACTACAAACTCCATACATTTGATAAGCACAAGCGACAAAACCAACCGCAAATAAAAATCCATCCGTGGTAACAATAGAATTCGCAGGCGTCCATGGGCTACGGTGACTGCTTACTGTCAGGCGAGGTCGTCTGCTTATTTGCCACCGACGTGGTATTAAAAAAAACGCCGATATAAGCCTCATATTTTAAAACAAAGTTATTGAATCTTTGGGCAGTCGGCAGCGCGCTTGTATCCACCCTGGAGTTGCAGGCGTCCAAAGGCTACGGTAACAACTTACCATCAGACGGACTGTATGCTTATTTGCCACCAATGTGGTATCATAAAAGAAAAAACCCTTTGCAGTTGGTAAACTACAAACTCCATACATTTGATAAGCACAAGCGACAAAACCAACCGCAAATAAAAGTGCATCCGTGTAAACTATTGAATTCGCAGGCGTCCATGGGCTACGGTGACTGCTTACTGTCAGGTGGGGTCGTCTGCTTGTTTGCCACTGACGTGGTATTAAAAAAAACGCCGATATAAGCCTCATATTTTAAAACAAAGTTATTGAATCTTTGGGCAGTCGGCAGCGCGCTTGTATCCACCCTGGAGTTGCAGGCGTCCAAAGGCTACCGTAACAACTTACCATCAGACGGACTGTATGCTTATTTGCCACCAATGTGGTATAATAAAAGAAAAACCCCTTTACGGTTGGTAAACTACAAACTCCATACATTTGATAAGCACAAGCGACAAAACCAACCGCAAATAAAAGTGCATCCGTGTAAACTATAGAATTCGCAGGCGTTCATAGGCTACGGTGACTGCTTACTGCCAGGCGGGGTCGTCTGCTTGTTTGCCACTGACGTGGTATTAACAAAAAACGCCGATATATGTCTCATATTTTAAAACAAACATGATGGGCCTTTTTGCAATTTCATAGCGGATGTTTTTGGAACTAACTAGCGGTGTCCACTGACGAGGCGCCACTAGCGACATCTATATTGTTAAGCGAATCGATAGTCTGTCAAGCCGGATATGTCAGAAGCAATGTAAAGCAAACTAAAGTATGGTAACCCTAGGAAACGAACAAAAGGCAGGAATGTACATCGAACAGCGATGAAATGTAAACAAAACAGTTCCACAGATAAGATATAAATGACACACGATTTTCGAACTATTCAAACGTAGTGTTGCTAGCCCACGATTTTTCAAATTTGCCGCCTTTTTCTACTGACTAGATTTGCTTGACCAAGATTAATTAACTTACCATGAACCCCCTCTGACTCTGCGGACTTTTTTAGAAATACTCAGACGGCTGCTCAT
Source organism: Cydia fagiglandana (assembly GCF_963556715.1). Lineage (NCBI taxonomy): Eukaryota > Metazoa > Arthropoda > Insecta > Lepidoptera > Tortricidae > Cydia > Cydia fagiglandana. Next base: position 4,834,518 of record NC_085956.1, read on the forward strand.
CTATACATATCATAGCGGATGGTTTTAGAACTAACGTTGCGCATACATACAGTCGCCCTCTGGCGGGAAAAGTTTAGAACTAACGTTGCGCATACATACTGTCGCCCTCAGGCGGGGCTAGCGGGGATTTTTGGAACTAACGTTGCGCATACATACTGTCGCCCTCTGGCGGGCCTGGCGGGGATTTTTGGAACTAACTAGCGGTGTCCACCGACGAAGGCGCCACTAGGGATATCTATTCATTTAAGCGATTCAACAACTCACATACAAAGTGGAGACATCTATTCATTTCATAGCGGATGGTTTTGAAACTAACGTTGCGCATACATACTGTCGCCCTCCGGCGGGGCTGGCGGATATTTTTGGAACTGACGTTGCGCATACACAGTGGCGCCTCTAGCGGGGAGTAGAGTGAACTAACGTTGCGCATACATACTGTCGCCCTCAGGCGGGGCTAGCGGGGATTTTTGGAACTAACGTTGTGCATACATACTGTCGCCCTCTGGCCGGGCTGGCGGAAATTTTTGGAACTAACGTTGCGCATACATACTGTCGCCCTCAGCCGGGGATTTTTGGAACTAACGTCGCGCATACATACTGTCGCCCTTGGGCGGGGCTGGCGGGGATTTTTGGAATTAACTAGCGGTGTCCACCGACGAAGGCGCCACTAGCGATATCTATTCATTTAAGCGATTCAACAACTCACATACAAAGTGGAGACATCTAAACATTTCATAGCGGATGGTTTTGGAACTAACGTTGCGCATACATACTGTCGCCCTCTGGCAGGAGAATTTTAGAACTAACGTTGCGCATACATACTGTCGCCCTCAGGCAGGGCTGGTGGGGATTTTTGGAACTAACGTTGCGCATACATACTGTCGCCCTCTGGTGGGGATTTTTAGAACTAACCTTGCGTATACATACTGTCGCCCCCAGGCAGGGCTGGTGGGGATTTTTGGAACTAACGTTGCGCATACATACTGTCGCCCCCAGGCAGGGCTGGCGGGGATTTTTGGAACTAACGTTGCGCATACATACTGTCGCCCCCAGGCAGGGCTGGTGGGGATTTTTGGAACTAGTGTTGCGCATACATACTGTCGCCTCCAGGCAGGGCTGGTGGGGATTTTTGGAACTAACGTTGCGCATACATACTGTCGCCCTCTGGCGGGGGATTTTTAGAACTAACCTTGCGCATACATACTGTCGCCCCCAGGCAGGGCTGGTGGGGATTTTTAGAACTAACGTTGCGCATACACAGTGGCGCCTCTAGCGGGGAGTAGAGTGAACTAACCAGCGGCGCATACATACTGTCGCCCCCAGGCTGGGCTGGTGGGGATTTTTGGAACTAACGTTGCGCATACACAGTGGCGCCTCTAGCGGGGAGTAGAGTGAACTAACCAGCGGCGCATACATACTTTCGCCCTCCGGCGGGGCTGGCGGATATTTTCGGAACTAACGTTGCGCATACACAGTGGCGCCTCTAGCGGGGAGTAGAGTGAACTAACCAGTGGCGCCATCTAGCGGAGACCTTTGGAACTAACGTTGCGCATAGACAGTGGCGCCATCTAGCGGGGAGTAGGGTGAACTAAATTGTCACTACCTTGCGCATACATACTGGCGCCCTCTAGCGGAAAAGTTCTGGCCCCGGACCGGTACAAACACACTACTTAGGATCACTCGTGCGTCTGTCTGTCTGTCCGTCTGTCACAGCCTATTTTCTCTTAAGTTGAAATTTGGTGCACATATGTAAATTAGTAGTAGTTTTTTTTATAATTTTAAAATACATTTATTCGAAGTTATTTAAGAAAATAGCCTTAAAGTTACTTATCTCCGAAACTACTAAGTCTAAAATTTTGAAATACAAAAAATACACAAAATAGTTCTTCACTTGTAGATGACAGGAAAACCTATTAGAAATGTGCAGTCAAGGGTGTGTCGGACTTATGTACGGAACCCTAGAAACGCGAGTCCGACTCGCACTTGGCCGGTTTTTTTAAATTACGTGTAGGTATGTTAGTAAGTAGATTTTTTGGTACTAGAAATAATATTAGTATATATATAGGTATACATACTTACCTTAATAGTTTTTCTTTCACCTATGTAAGTAATATGTAAAAGGGACCGAAATATGTAATAAAAGGTGTAAAGTAAATACGAGTATTACTATACGATATGTCCAAACAAAGAGCGCTATGATAAGTACAAGTTATTTTTTTAGGTCCCGTACCTCAAAAGGAAAAATCGGGACCCTTTAAGGATCAATTCGTTATCCGTCCGTCTATCCGTCTGTCCGTATGTCTGTCTATCCGTCCGTCCGTCTGTCTGTCTGTCAAGTCAAGGCCCTTTATCTCGGGAACGGGTGTAGGTATCGAGTTGAAGAGGAATAAAGTTAATACGATTATTACTTACTATAAAGTACTCGTATGTCTAAAGAAAGAACGCTATGATAAGCAGAAAGTAATTCTTTAGGTTTCCGTACTTCATAAGGAAAAAACAGGACACTTTTAGGATCACTTTATTTATTCCGTCCGTCCGTCCGTCTGTCTGTCCGTCTATCCGTCTGTGCATCCGTCCGTCTGTCCATCTTTCTACCTATCTCTGTGAATGATCATTCCGTAAGAATTTATTCCTAACTCGTCTAATCTTACAGACATAATACATTTAAATTTGTTGTTGAATCATATGATGATCAAGCATTCAGATTAAATAAAATGAGTGATATTTAATGAAGTGGAACTGCTGATGAAGACCAGCTGGAACACCCTAACGACGCGTATTTCACGTTTGGCAATACCTATGTCTTCTTCGTTATGTTTAATCTGCAAGTTATTTTTAAGCATCATTTTAGTCGAGACCTATTTCTGGTGATGGGTTCCAGAAAGAATAGACGAAACTTTTCAAATCTTTTATATATAGGTACTTATAGTATATTTTTACATTTGCATTTAAACAGTGCTATTTGGTGAATGGAACTTTTTCATGAAGACCAGAAAGTAACTTCTCCATGACAAGTATTTAATAGGTGTTTCGGCTTAGGCTTTTAAGGGTCTCCCCAAATATATCGACGCGCATTCGGCAAAAGCCGATAGGAAAAAGCTTTATGTCCGCGCAATAAGAGCGAAAAAGTCGTCGTTCGGCTCGGCTCGCATCGGCCGGCCGACGCGTCGTCGGCTTCTTCGCTCTTATTGCGTGGACATAAAGCTTTTTCCTATCGGCTTTTGACGAATGCGCGTCGATATATTTGGGGAGACCCTAATTATTTATTATTTATACCCTCCCGGGCGGAAGAGAGGGAGGAAGAGAACTGACCAAATTCCACACGGGCAAAGCCTTGACCACAGCGAGTATAGAATCACTCCACCTTATAAAACCAAGTCCCCCGCCGCGCTGTTTGTGTGTATGTATGTTCGCGATAGACCCAAAAACTACAGATCGGATTTTCATGCGGTTTTCATCTATCAACAGAGTGATTCTTGAGGAAGATTTAGGTGTATAATCTGTTAAGGTTTTGTGTAACCCGTGCGAAGCCGGGGCGGGTCGCGGGGTTGGTACTAACCAATATGGCGTAGTGGTATCGTCTTGGGTCGTCCTATTCGTTTTTCGCCAAGTTCTTAAATTAGTCCTATTCTGCTTTCGTCACGCATTCTACATTGAAAGCCACCGACGATTGTGACGAATGTAGAATGGGTGACGAAAGCAGAATAGGACTAATTTAAGAATTTGACGAAAAACGAATGGGACAACCCAAGACGATACCGGCGTAGTTGGTGTTTATTATACGTAGGTTTAGGAATTTGTTCAAATTTAATTTCCAAAATATCGATCCTAGAAGAAAAATTGAGAGGACCAAACTTGTAGAGAATCAAATTTCCTACAATTTTTGTCCTCACGGTTTTACTGTAAAATCAAAAATGCCCGAGTTATTCAAGAAAAACCGCTTTTCGAATAAACACAGAAGCCTGATTCAGTCTACTTTTTAACCGACTTCCAAATCTCAAAGAAGGAGGTTATTAATTCGGTTGTATGTTTTTTTTTTTTATGTTTGTTACTCCATATCTCCGTCATTACTAGATCGATTTTGAAAATTCTTTTTTTGATTGAATATATATGCATACAGATTGGTCCCGTTTTTGTCAAAACCCAGTTCTGATGATGGGATCCATGAGGAATCGAGGGAACTCCTCAAATCTTAAAGGCATACATATAGTGATTTATGAGTTTTTATCAACAAATCAAGCATATACACCCAAAAAAGTGACATTTGATGAAGTGGAACTGCTGATGATGATCAGAAAGGAACTCTTTAACGACGCATAGTTCACGGTTGGCGATTTGTCCTCTTCGTTATGTTTGTTAAGCAAGTTAAGTTTTTAAGCCACATTTTTGTCAAACTCGAGTTCTGATGATGGGATCCATGAGGAATCAAGGGAACTCCTCAAATCTTAAAGGCATGCGTATAGATTTTTTTGTATTTTCATCATAAAATCAAGCATTTACATTAAAAACTGTCGCATTTGATGAAGTGGAACTGCTGATGATGACCAGAACAGAACTCTTCAATGACGCATGGTACACGTTTGGTGATTACGAATTTCGATTTTGACTTGGACTGGGACCCGGACTCGGACTCATATCCGGATCCGATTTGGACACGGATCCGGTTCGGACCCGGACCTGGACTCGGATCCGGATTCGGACCCGGACTCGGACCCGGACCTTGACCCAGAAAACCACTAATATACCTTAACTAAATAAACAACTATGATTACCTTCCATAAAATTAATGTAGGTATAAAGTACGATTATGCCAATCTTACTAGCCCCTCCTGCTTAAACCCCCGTACACCGCACGGCATGCGCCATTAAGTGGGTTAGGTTAGGTTTGAACTGCGATCCTCACAGAACCGAACAAGGATTAGGTTAGGTTAGAACTGCGAGCCTTACAGAAACGAAATGCTACTGGAAAAGTGGGTTTGATTAGGTTCGAATTGCGATCCGCACAGAACCGAACTGCTATCTGAGGAGTGGGTTAGGTTAGGCTAGAACTACGACCCTCATGGCTCCTCTTCACGATGGGCCAACGCCGGCCACTCCAAGGGACGCATTTATGCGTTAGAGGGAGCAAGTGATATTGCTATCTCATTCTACCGCATGGCTGCGTCCCTTGGAGTGGCCGGCGTTGGCCCATCCTGTAGAGGAGCCATTATACAGAAGCGAAATGCTAGTAGAAAAGTGGGTGGTTTTACCTCCTTTTCTACATAGTGTACCATCTACAATAATCTTTCATCGGCCCCCATGGAAGTCGGTTTTTTTTTCTTTAAAATTATTGTTTTTATACTCCCTTGACCCCCCCGAGGGACCTACGAAAAAAAAACCAAGAACTGATTATTCACAGGTCAAAATCTATAATGACTGAACTAAGATACCTACAAAGCAGGTGTTATTTGCCCGTCTTTATACACCTGTATCCTGTATACAGTTATACATACAACCTACGGAACATTTTATTTAATTAGATGGGTGATGGGAGGCATGTTTGACCTTACAAATGACTGTGCCCAAACATTTCCGAAACATATCGAACGTTTTAGTTGCAGTTTTCAGTAATGTAAAATAATTGGTATATTTATCGTACCTCGTGTTATAAATGTAAATATAATATATTATTTTTTAGGTTCAATGTACTGGCATTGGTTTCACCAAGAACGATGAGCGAGAAGCGATTAGAGCTAGAAAACTGGAAACGAGTTGGGGCGTCCGGCTGCAACCGAAGCGAGTTTTTGAATGCGAGTTTGACGTTTTAAACACCGTATTTAAGGTTAATAAGGTCTACAAGCTTCGAGAAGTAGGTCAACCGCCGAATCCAACTCGGTTGGGCAGCGTTCGGGAAACTACGTAATGTCTTTTCGTCCGACATACCTCAGTGCCTCAAGACGAAAGTCTTTAATCAATGTGTGTTACCAGTGATAACTTACGGCTCCGAAACGTGGTCTTTCACTATCGGCCTCATCTCAAAATTCAAAGTCGCTCAACGAGCTATGGAGAGGGCTATGCTCGGAGTTTCTCTGCGTGATCGAATCAGAAATGAGGAGATCCGTAGACGAACTAAAGTCACCGACATAGCCCACCGGATTAGCAAGCTGAAGTGGCAATGGGCAGGCCACATTGCGCGCAGAGAAGATGGCCGATGGGGTCGAAAAGTGCTCGAGTGGAGACCACGGACTAGCAAACGCAGCGTAGGACGTCCACCCACAAGATGGACGGACGACCTTGTTAAGGCCGCCGGAAGACGCTGGATGCGGATCGCTTCCAACCGGTACGAGTGGAGGTCCAAGGGGGAGGCCTATGTTCAGCAGTGGACGTCTTATGGCTGAGATGATGATGATGAAGGTCTACAAGCAAATATCAGCCTTCGTGAATTAAGTATTGTAACAGAATAGTAGTACAGTGGAACCTCGATAGCACGGATCTCAAGGGAAACGCCAAAACTTCGTGTTAACGAGGTTTTATCTTATAGAGTGCATCGACTTAGAGAGGTTCTTGTAGGTTTTTGTTAGTCTTAAAAACACATTAAAATTCGTGTTAGGCAGGTGATTATACATAGAAACGTAAAAATACAGTTTCTTTTTTTTGAGTTACAGAGGTTCGTTAGTAATATCGATATAGATGTGGTAAAACAATACGACTATTTTTTCTAGTTGCATGGTCTCTCCGACCGCCAAGCGAACATCGCTTAGCGAGTACCTACCGCTAAGGGTCGTTTCTCAAAAAGTTGGCACCGCCACCTGTAAATAGGTTTATGTTAGAACTTTTTTTTCGTTATGTACTATTTTTATATATAAAAAATTAATACATATTTAGAGAGACTTTTTACACAGAGGCCTAATACTTTGAAAAAAATTTAATAAATATTGATTACAAAAAAAAAAATTGTAACTACGTTTATCCGTTAACCTGCCGTGTCCCAACGCGAGGTACTGATGTTCCGAGCTATGAAAACCACACAAAATATTAACTTAATTTAACGGCATTACCGTATTTTATTAACATATATCCTTAACTTTTAAAGTATTACTATCGCATAACAATATTATACTTATATTTTAAGTTATTCGGCTTCAAAGTTTGTCCAAGGCAATTCTTAACAGTCACCTGGCGCGTCACGTTCACGACGATTGTATAACTCCCACCGCACCTTTCCCGTCTCACTCCGCACGAGCTGAAGCCGTCACTCATCAGCTATCACCTGGTAGGACGAAGACGTGGTTATTGTGCTTCGCAAATAAAACACAAACGACAAAGTATCGGATTTTGGAGTTTGTAATGGGTAAGTACTCTTTATCCTGGAGTCGATATCTTGCTAATTATGTAACCTATCGCATTACTATCAAGATATGTAACGTAAACAATAGTTTAGTTTTATATGCCTAAGTAGGAGTTCATCAAGCTAATACATTTTGTGTATTCGCGATATAACTGCCATTTTCCCCATCACCTGCATATCGTCCACCTGGCTAAAACTGCCAGGTGGATGAGATTTTGCGGCAGGTTAATGTCACTGATACCACAACTAATACTCGTAACTATATAATTATATAGCGGTTATATCGCTTTTGTGTGTTAATTTAGGAATAAAAACTATCCTGTCTGTTAAAGCTGCATATTATTGAAACTTTTGTACTTTTGTCTTAAGTCTCGTTAACCTGTCCAAAAAAGTCAGGTGAATGATGCAATGGCAGGTGAACGAAGCGTCATTCACCTGCCATATGACAGGTGATCGATAATTATTTAAAATCCATGTTACATATACTCAAACTAGATTTGTGACGTCCCACGGGAAAAGGTACCTTTTGAGGGTTTTTAGTTTTAGACATATATTAAAATGTTTTGTAAAAAGTAAAAGTATATGCAGATTAGTCCCGTTCTTGTCAAAACCCAGTTCTGATGATGGGATCTATGAAGAATCGAGGGAACTCCTCAAATCTTAAAGGCATACATATAGTGATTTTTGTGTTTTTATTTACAAATCAAGCATATACATTCACAAAAGTGACATTGGATGAAGTGCAACTGCTGATGAAGATCAGAACGAAACTCTTCAACGACGCATAGTTCACGTTTGGCGATTTGTCCTCTTCGTTATGTTTGTTAAGCAGGATAAGTTTATAAGCTGCATTTTTGTCAATCTCGAGTTCTGATGATGGGATCCATGAGGAATCGAGGGAACTCCTCAAATCTTAAAGGCATACATATAGTGATTTTTGTGTTTTTATTTACAAATCAAGCATATACATTCACAAAAGTGACATTGGATGAAGTGGAACTGCTGATGAAGATCAGAACGGAACTCTTCAACGACGCATAGTTCACGTTTGGCGATTTGTCCTCTTCGTTATGTTTGTTAAGCAAGATAAGTTTATGAGCTGCATTTTTGTCAATCTCGAGTTCTGATGATGGGATCCATGAGGAATCGAGGGAACTCCTCAAATCTTAAAGGCATGCGTATAGTGACTTTTGGATTTTCATCAGAAAATCAAGCATTTTTATTAAAAACTGTCGCATTTGATGAAGTGGAACTGCTGATGATGATTAGAACAGAACTCTTCAACGATGCATAGTACACGTTTGGCGATTTAGATTTTGACTTGGATTGGGACTGGGGCTGGGACCCGGACCCAGACTCGGGCCCGGACTCGGACCCGGACTGTGACTCGGACCCGGACCTAGACTCAAACCCGGAGTCGGACCTGGACCTGGATCCCGGCTCTTATCTGAACCTGAACCCGGACCTAACCTGACCTGACCTTGCACCAAACCTGAGTTCCACTAGGTACTGCGAGGGTTCAACATCAGCTCTATCTTGGGTTCTGCGCTCCCAAGTGCTCATCAAGACGTGTCGAATGACCAAAACAGCATGTGTCTATGTTGCATCAAACCTGAGTTCCAGTAGGTACTGCGAGGGTTCAGCATCAGCTCTATCTTGGGTACTGCTTTCCCAAGTGCTCATCAAGATGTGTCGAATGACCAAAACAGCGTGTGTCTATGTTGCACCAAACCTGAGTTCCACTAGGTACTGCGAGGGTTCAGCATCAGCTCTATCTTAGTAACCACTTTTCCAAGTGTTCATCAAGACGTGTTGGATGACCAAAACAGCGTGTGTCTATGTTGCACCAAACCTGAGTTCCACTAGGTACTGCGAGGGTTCATCATCAGCTCTATCTTGGGTACTGCTCTCCCAAGTGCTCATCAAGACGTGTCGAATGACCAAAACAGCATGCGTCTATGTTGCATCAAACCTGAGTTCCAGTAGGTACTGCGAGGGTTCATCATCAGCTTTATCTTGGGTACTGCTTTCCCAAGTCCTCATCAAGACGTGTCGAATGACCAAAACAGCGTGTGTCTATGTTGCACCAAACCTGAGTTCCACTAGGTACTGCGAGGGTTCAGCATCAGCTCTATCTTAGTAACCACTTTTCCAAGTGTTCATCAAGACGTGTTGGATGACCAAAACAGCGTGTGTCTATGTTGCACCAAACCTGAGTTCCACTAGGTGCTGCGAGGGTTCAGCATCAGCTCTATCTTGGGTACTGCTCTCCCAAGTCCTCATCAAGACGTGTCGAATGACCAAAACAGCGTGTGTCTATGTTGCACCAAACCTGAGTTCCACTAGGTACTGCGAGGGTTCAGCATCAGCTCTATCTTGGGTACTGCCCTCCCAAGTCCTTATCAAGACGTGTCGACTGACCAAAACAGCGTGTGTTGCATCAAACCTGAGTTCCAGTAGGTACTGCGAGGGCTCAGCATCAGCTCTATCTTGGGTACTGCACTTCCAAGTGCTCATCAAGACGTGTTGGATGACCAAAACAGCGTGTGTCTATGTTGCACTAAACCTGAGTTCCACTAGGTACTGCCAGGGTGAATAGACAGCAAGATTGAATGTTTACTTATTCACAGAAACTTGTTGTTAAATTGGGAATCGAATCGAAGGTGAGGTGGGTCAGAATCCAAAATTTTAATCATCGTGGTGGACAATAAGTTCCCTTTTTATTGAAGATGACACATTTTTCGATTATTTTTAGAAGGCATTGAAATGATGTGGTGGACAGGTGGACAGGTGGATGACACTCATTACAGGTGAATGATGACAAGAAACCAGGTTAACGGCAACGGACACAGGTTAATGACGCCTCTCGATAACCTGTCAATATTTTCATTGGAATTTGTACTTATTTCTCGATAACCTGCTTCTACTATCAATAACCTGGAGACAAAATATCTTTCACCTGCCCTTGATATCATTCACCTGAATTTCAAACGCCTATATCTTCTAAACTAATTGAAGGAATTGCTTCCCTTCCACATTTTCTAATAGTTTAAGTTGCCTTTTAACGATCCCAATAAAAAAAAAATGCGAAAATGCAAAATTTTTGAAAAACATAAATTTTAACCTGGCGGTGCCAACTTTTTGAGAAACGACCTAAGCGACTTTATCGTTGACAGCTTTTATCGCTGCGAGTAAAGAGTGCAAAGAGAGTCCTCGCCGGCAATGTGAACAGCCAGCGATCAACTATTAATATAGGTACCTATCTATTGTCTTTTACCGACACGGAATCTCTATCTTATCGCTTACACGCCCTTGGTGCTTGGACTAGTGCATATCCATACTTAATATTATAAAATTTATAAAGGCGAAAGTGTGGCTGTCTGTTTGTCTGTCTTGTCTGTTACCTCTTCACGCTTAAGCCACTGAACCGATTTATTTGAAATATGTATGGTATAGAGATTGTCTGAGTCCCGAGGAAGGACATAGGATAGTTTTTATTCCAGAAATCACCCCTAAAGGGGTGGAACTTTGTATGGGGACTTAACACAAACTGGACAACAAACTTTGTCATTAGGAACTGTCCCGCCCGCGCGGTGTAGCACCGGCGCTGGTGCACGATTTAGTTGGGTACATAGAGATAGTTTGAGTCCCGGGGAATGACAAAGGGTAGTTTTCATTCAAGAAATCACCCTTTAACTGATTGAATAAAATAATTCCATGCTGAAGAAGTCGCGGGGAAAAGCTAGTATATATATAACAGAGATGAGCCACTGAAAATATTATTGATACACAATTATGTAGACACCTAACCTATTTTATATTAAGTAAGGATATATTATTATCACTGCCAAAATAAGGTTAAAGGTGCCGCCCTGTAGTAGTAGAAGGTATTGTGTTGTGATAAATATTTTTTTCTTTCATATATATACTATGGACATTCCTCGATGGCACCAAGTTGCAACCAGAAAGCGATGATCACACGGCAAATCAAATTCTGAAGACTATAGCAGCCACGTCAAAGGAAGATATACCTACCTATTCAAAGAATGTTTATTGATCCTATTTGAAAGCAATCCTACAATCATGATCATACACGCTATATTTGTTAAGATTGTTGTTATTTAATTACCCTGTGATTAATAATTTAATTTAATTTATTTAAGGCCAACAAAGGATCAATTTCGTCATTTTAATTTAAATCTTACAACGGAAGTAGGATACACGCACAAACTTATTAACTAACTACATATTTACAGATGATGGTGTAATAACAACAATTTTGACAAATTTGGCGTGTATGACCATAATTGTAGGATTGCTTTCAAATAGGATGCCATATACAGGGTGGCAAGATAAGTCGGGCCCTGGAGGGAAACTACCTTAAATCCTTAAGCTGGCTCATTTTACTTTAAAGGAGACATTCCTTTATTTTTAAAAAGAAACAAAACTTGGTACAAAACAAAATTTTTATGGTAGTCTCATTGCGGCCTTTGTATTAGAAATAGTACATTATTGTCGAGGCTCGGAAGTAGCTACTTGCAGGCTGAGGATTCGATTTAAACGGACGACCTTGGGAGTCCGTTTAATTGAATCCGAAGCCAGCAAGTAGCCTTCCAGCCGAGTCATATATAGTGCTTTTCTCAAAAATGGTGCAAGAAATATAAATATCATAGAAATATTTTACAAAAGCAACGTTCTTACGTATATATTTTCACAGAAAAAAGCCCTTGCCGCCTTTTTATTTTTTTTAATAAAAAAATAGAAGTGTATTTTTCTGCCGAAAAAACGCCAACCTATTTGAGACACCTAAATAGTCGCGGTACTAATCATCTGTTTGGCTGTTTAATGGGCCTGTGCCTTCATTTGATATGGCCATTTCAACTTTTAAAAAGTTTGGAACTCGACAAATAATGGAATTTGTATGCAACATTGCAGTCCCAAAATCGAGACTGCAATGTTTTTAACTTTTTAATTTTTGACTGACCATAAACTACGCGCTTCGCGACCTATTTTTTAGACGGCAAGGTCGACTTTGCCGTCCATTTTTGAGAAAAATAATAATCCAACCAAAATTTCGGGTCGACAATTGAGTCCAGGCCTGCTACCAAAACCTGATGTCCTATTTAAGGTGAGGCGGCACTAAACATAGGTCTGCTCGTGCATGGAATACTGCTGCCACTGGCTATCAAATCTGCTGCAGACTTTTTTTGGTCCGACTATCAGCTGGCAGCCCTGGACTCGATAGAGCGCCGGGCTCATATACTTTTTGGCGATGGCTGTCAAATCAAAGTTACAAAGCCTCGATCATATCATCGCCGACGAGTTACATGTCTATCGGTGTTCTATCGGATATATTCTAGGGAGTGCGCAAAAGAATGTGTTATTCCCACTAGTTACCACCAAGTTCTTACCAGTGGTAACTACTGGGCATTTTTTCCCACCTTTTACCACTGGTAAAAAAAAATCCCACTAGTTACCACCAACTCGGCTTGGTGGTAACTACTGGGAATTTTTATTCCCAGTAGTTACCACCAAAATATTGTTAGAATTCAATACTAATAAAAACAGTATAAATAGTTTAGTATACATGTAGCGTGCTGAAATAAATAATTATGTGTCGGTTACTGGCGTATATGGCGGTCGGATACTTATCCATACCCCGAAGGTAACGGAATTCAATAAAAACACGGTGTATAGAGATGACACGGGGGAGGGGCTAAACGACCGAACCAGATGCACTTATGGCAATTTCAGTAGGAGTAGCAGAGAAAGCGGTATTATTGCTTGTCCTTGTCACAGTCTCACTTTTTGTTTGTTCCCCACCAACATTTATTTATAATTATGGTTTATGGTGGGCAACAAATAACCCGACCGAATTACGTAGATTGTTTTTGGTATGTTGTCAGGAATGTTAAAACGTGTTTTTAATATTGTCGCTTTGCGAATGTTTTATCCCTCACGGAGGCACGCGTATAGCTCATCTATGTACCTAATACTAGGTCTATGTCGGACGTCCAGGCGGGAGGAGCAAAGCGACTGTACCCGTTCGTTGTTAATATTCTATAGTTGGTCAAGCAGATCTTGTCAGTAGAAAAAGGCGGCAAATTTGAAAAATGTAGGCACGAAGGGATATCGTCTCATAGAAAATTTGAATTTCGCGCCTTTTTCTACTGACAAGATTTGCTTGACCATCTATATTTGTCCGCACAAAACGATTTGCCTCATCTTTTTTGTAAGGACGATTAAGGAATGGAATGCGCTCCCGTCATCTGTGTTTCCTGGGAAATTTGACCTCGGTGTCTTTAAAGCAAGAGTGAATAGGCTATTATTACTTACTGAGCCGGTAAGCTCCATCATCTTAGGCTCTGTTTTCAATAGAGCCAATCCCCGTTTAGTTTATTATAAAAAATATATATACAAAGAGTACTATTGTATTATTTCAGTAGTTAGTGCCTATACCCAAAGTGCGACATAAAATAGTAGAAATTAAATAAACTGGAACTAAAAATATTCCATACTAAATTGATGCCATTTTTAAGCATTTTACGTCAAAAAAGGGACAGTAACGTAGAAAGTGGCGCCCTCATTTATATTCTACTGGTTTTTGTCACACTGTAATTTGAGGCAGGAAATAGGCAAT